>NC_056451.1:7805561-8105561 GCF_018296145.1 Oncorhynchus tshawytscha | reverse complement strand
TAGGGGCTATGTCAGAGTCCAATGCTGATGCTGTAGAGTAAATGGCTGTTGACTTATGTTTGATGAATATGCATGACTACGTAGTGAAACATACAGTTAACGACTATTCATAGTTGAATGATTGCCAGGTGTATTGGCTATCAGACCACTATGGTTGTTTTGCTATCTGTCTGTGTTGTGCTGGGGATGGTTGTTTGCGTAGGTAATGATTTGTTCTCTGAGGGGCTCCAGCTGCAGAAATGCCGGCAATATAACCACAACAGGTCGTTTATCACCTTTGGACTGACTGCTGGGATAAAGCACTGGGCTTATAGAAGGGATGGCGGGCGACACCACCATTAAATCACTGTGGGGAGAGAAGAACTGGAGCCAAGTGGAACAGGCATTGGGTGTTTCTCTGTCACTCCAAGCCTCTCTCCTCATTTCTCTCACCTACTCTCCACTCTCTCTCCTTTTCCTTCACTCTCTTTCTTTGTTTCTCCCTCACGTTCTCTCTCATTTCCGTTCCCTGTTCCCCTCTTCTCTCACTTTATCTTTCTCCCACAATCCATTTAGCTCCACTCCAACCTCTCTCTGTTTCTCTCTTCCGCCCACTCTTTGCATTTCTTAGCCTCCTATCAGTATGTTGTGTTCGCTCATGTTTCTCTCTGCCAACTCTCGTATCCATATGACATTTTGTAGGCTGCGCTGTCTGCTTTTCCCAGGGCTGTCTTTCCTGTGAAAGGAGTGGAGGGCAAGGCTGTCAGGGCTGCTTCTCCTCTGATTTATTCACAAGTCAAGGCTCAGGGTTTCACTCGTAACACATGTGTGAGAGGGCCTTGAAGATCAGCTGCGTGCAGGCCATTAAAATGCAAGAGACGTCCGCGCTAGCGTAATTAGCAGTGCAGCTTGTCATAACAGATGGATGGTGAGCACCTGTTGAAAACCATGTTCCTACTATTTCATCTACCTATTCCTAGTCTGTTGCTTAATGATTTGTTTGCTTTACAACATCAGCACCCTCCAGAGGTAGGCCTACAAAGCCAACTCAAACAGGTTGACACCTGGACAGGGACAGACCTGGCGGAGCCGACTAAAAAACTGTGGTCCACACCTACATGTATTATGAGCTATTACTTGATACGTGAAGAGGCTTGCATTTTCTATTGTAGCACAGGAACAGCGAAAACTGGGTAGCACTCAAACAGAAGCAGAGACGATTTCCACAATCAAACATTCTGATAACAGAAGGCATATAATATAATAATAATTTCTCAATAATGTTCCATTGTCTTTATCCCAGGGAAGGGAAATGTATCTTTTAAACTGAGAAAACGTGCAAATTACTTCATAAAAGGAAAAGTATCAATAGAAGCAGTTGTCTAACCTCTACATGCCCTCCCTCCCTTTCTCATTAAGCATCCAATCAGCCATTTACTCCAGGACCAGGAGAACAATGCTTTACTAATCAGTTTTACAGCAGGTGGTTCCCGCGTGTGTGTGGTTGAGGGATTGGAGCAGTTTAGAAGACAGAACTGAGGCAACAGGCAGAACACACTGGATTCAAAGAACAATACACACTGTGCACAAACGCTGTAGAGTTCTTTATTATCTTATCACATTCTCTTCCTATCATTAGAGGAACATTCAGCAGACACTGAGTTTCACGACACGCCAAGACAAATGGTGAATGACTAAACTGATATATTAAAAATAATGCAGAGTCTAGTTTACATTTCAATCATACCAGTACAATTTGAGCCTATTGAACACTTATGACATTGTTCAATGTTCTTTTGTGAAACCAGAGTTGATATACATTCAGCTGTTTTTCCATAACAATATTGTGTCATTTCATTATCCAACATCAGCAACAAGCTAATGAAGACGGAGCATTTATGAAGCGGATTTGATTTGACAAAGTTCATCCATCTACTTGGTTAATTAATATAGCAGCCCGTCTCTCTTTGTTTCCTAGTAACTCCTGTCTCATCAGGTGTATGACAGGAATGCAGATATAGTGAAGTTGCCAGAGAGTGAAAGAGAAACAGTAGATGAGCTGCCACCACTAATTACATCGCTCCTGTCACCAGGTATTCACACTGTTATTCAGCATTTAAAGGAAACACATTCGGTGGCAACATCTCAAAGTCAGACTCCTTTCACTTAAGACTTAGATAAAGAATGTATAGTAGTGTGGTACGGTCAATCAAATGAAGTTCCGTCATCAATTTAGCTAGCTAAACCAACCTGCCCAAGACTTAATTATGTTGATCTAGTGCACTGCTTCTTTACATACCTCCCACTGTTCTTGAGGACTGCTACTATAGATCATGTTCTTGCTATGAACTGCTATGAATATGATTAGTATGATAATGAGGATTTTTCACAACCCTTTTGTACATCTACAATTCTCTTACTAGTTCCATTAGAACTAGAATCAGAATGCATGTTTTTTTCTTCCCCATCTTGTAAGGTTCATTCCTTAAATGCAAATATTCAATGTGCGCACATTTTTTATTCACAAGTTTCACGGGACACAACAAGGTGTTTTTTCTTCTTTCCACGTCAACAATGTTCTCACTTGTTTATGAAACATGATTGAGGCTGCACTTTTTGTTGAAAACCAAGACACACCCATCATCAACACATTCACACATCAACACACACACTAAACCATGGTAGCTACCTCTGGAGAAAGGAGAACGTTTTTTGATCAAATACCTCAAGCATTTCTCAGAAGGAAAGAGGCAATAGCAGAAGGGTTTTGCTTAGAGAGTACAGTCGTGGCCAAAAGTTTTGAGAATGACACAAATATTAATTTCCACAAAGTTTGCTGCTTCACTGTCTTTAGATAGTTTTGTCAGATGTTACTATGGAATTAAAGTGTCAAAGGCTTTTACTGACAATTAAATGAAGTTGATGGAAAGAGTCAATATTTGCAATGTTGACCCTTCTTTATCAAAACTTCTGCCCTCGCATGCAGTCAAATCCGCCCTCGCATGCTGTCAATTAACTTCTGGGCCACATCCTGACTGATGGCAGCCCATTCTTGCATAATCAATGCTTGGAGTTTGTCAGAGTTTGTGGGTTTTTGTTTGTCCACCCGCCTCTTGAGGATTGACCACAAGTTCTCAATGGGATTAAGGTCTGGGAGTTTCCTGGCCATGGCCACTTAGTTATCACTTTTTCTTTTTTGGCATGACACAGGACTGATGGTAGCGCTTACCTTGTCATCTCCGGACAAGTTTTTTTCTGGATGCCCCAAACAATCGGAAGGGGGATTCATTAGAGAAAATTACTTTACCCCAGTCCTCAGCAGTCCAAACCTTTTGCAGAATATCAGTCTGTCCCTGATGTTTGTCCTGGAGAGAAGTGGCTTCTTTGCTGCCATTCTTGACACCAGGCCATCCTCCAAAAGTCTTTGCCTCACTGTGCGTGCAGATGCACTCACACCTGCCTGCTGCAATTCCTGAGCAAGCTCTGTACTGGTGGTGCCCCGCTCCCGCATCTGAATCAACTTTAGGAGACAGTCCTGGTGCTTTCTGGACTTTCTTGGGCGCCCTGAAGCCTTCTTCACAACAATTGAACCTCTCTCCTTGAAGTTCTTGATGATCCGATAAATGGTTGATTTAGGTGCAATCTTACTGGCAGCAATATTCTTGCCTGTGAAGACCTTTTTGTGCAAAGCAATGATGACGGCACATGTTTCCTTGCAGGTAACCATGGATGACAGAGGAAGAACAATGATTCCAAGCAACACCGTCTTTTTGAAGCTTCCAGTCTGTTATTCGAACTCAATGAGCATGACAGAGTGATCTCCAGCCTTGTCCTCATCAACACTCACACCTGTGTTAACGAGAGAATCACCGACATGATGTCAGCTGGTCCTTTTGTGGCAGGGCTGAAATGCAGTGGAATTTTTTGGGGGGGATTCAGTTAATTTGCATGGCAAAGAGGGACTTTGCAATTAATTGCAATTCATCTGATCACTCTTCATAACATTCTGGAGTATATGCAAATTGCCATCATACAAACTGAGGCAGCAGACTTTGAAAATTCATATTTTTGTCATTCTCAAAACTTTTGGCCACGACTGTAGACTGACAGTACTGTAATTTCCGGACTGTAAGCCGCTACTTTTTTCCCACTCTTTGAACCTCGCGGTTTATACAATGACGCGGCTAATTTATGGATTTTTCCCGCTTTCACAAGATTCATGCTGCCAAAAAACTGAGCACCGTCACATAATGTGACGTAAATAGAGCGCGCTCAAACTTCCCATCATTCTGATTACGGTAGTCATTTTGTCACCCTCATCATGGCAAAGACACGAAGAAATGCATATGATGCAGCTTTCAAGTTGAAGGCGATTGATCTGGCTGTTGGAAAAGGAAATAGAGCTGCAATCATCCACTATCATCAACGGGTTTCGAAAGGCTGGACTGCTGCGTGTTGAAGAGGGCAGCGATCCAACATCGGATGAAGCAATTCTGAGGCTATTCAACTCCGACACCGAAGGAGATGACTTCAGTGGTTTCAGTGCACAGGAGGAGGAAGATGGTGACCAATAACTTTCTTGGAAGGCTACTGTTTAATTTTTGTTACAAGCCGTGTTTCTTTCAAAGGCTGTGTAAAGTTAATTTGTTTCAATGTACCGGTAGGCACCTGCAGCTTTTAGACATGTGCGGCTTATTTATGTACAAAATACATATTTTTTAATAATTCAGTGGGTGCGGTTTATATTCAGGTGCGCTTAATAGTCCGGCAATTACGGTATGCTCTTTCAACCCGGCTTCAAAGACAAGCGTACAAACACCCATGCAAAGGCCAGGGCAAACCTCTTTGGCCACACCTACCGTAAGCAAGAGAAGCCTCCCTTGGAAAATAATACCTAATCTCTCTGTTTTTTGTTGTTGAAGTTCTTATAAATTAGTGGACATTACTGACAATAGTAAGATATCCCTTTCAAACTGTCTTTGATCAGTTCTTAGGACTGGGTGGACATTACTGAGAATGTATGTTTGTGTTCACTGATTTACGCATATTTAGATTCACTGAACTGCTCATCGGTTCATGCTTCTCATTTGTTCTTCATTCGTTCATCTTTCATATGGAAATATGATATTCTGTCACAGCCTGGCAGTATTATGTATTATGGCAGTATTCATGGTGTTGGCTGTCACCAGGAGGTCTGCAGTTCCTGACGACTACAGACAGACAGACAGACAGACAGACTTAGTAGGCTGAGAGAGAGAGAGAGAGCCACTCTTGCTGTACAGTTACTAAATGTGTGAGAACAGACCCACTCACTTGTCCTACAGCCTGACGACTCAGGCTTAATCCTGTTCATAAAGACGGGCCACACGGCTGCTCTCTTATTTCCATTACCCATAAACCTCTCAATCTTCCGGGACTGCCTGGTTGCCACAGATAAAGAGGAAGCCAAATATTATTTCCCCTGGTTTTATGAGCTTCTCCTGAGTTTAGTCTTGGAGTAAGCAAATCCCACTCTGCTCTCTCTCTGTCTCTTATTCTCTTCTTCCCCCTTTCTCCTGTCTTTTGATTATCCCCGGCAGAGAGTGCATAAATGCATACAATGCATAAAATAAACATCTCTTTTCAAGTAAGAGCACCCACGGTAATGAGCATTGGCTGGGAGAGAGACTCTTTAATGGAAAACAATCTTATATTTCCTACCTTTGATTTCATTCAGAATGGCTCTTTTGTCTCTGGGGAAACTGTAAGAGGTAGGTAAGTCCACAAGTGAATTAAACTGCAGGCTTTTGGAGTTGATATTGGAAAATAATCTGATTATCTCTCTCTTTAGACCACTGATCACGGATTGATGCCTTTGTCTGTTCATTGGTGGGCGTGTTAAGTGGGAAGTGAGTCAGGAGGGAAACGGCTTTGTTTCTGGATGATATTCAGTCATTACCAGACCACATCTGTAAAATGTGATCACATCATCCTTTTTGATTCATTACATCTAAAACACGCAGCACGGGATGCCGGGTGAAATTCGTTCTAACGAAGGTACACAATTTACTCTATAATCACAGCTACATTTAAAGCCAAGGGTTTTATCTGACAGTTACTAGAATAGTGCACTCTAATGTGTTTGCTTGTCGGTTTACTGGACATTTATGTGTACCAACTGCCAGCAAAGAATCACTTAGTTATGCTTTCACAATGCTTAATTAGGCTATCGCTTTAAGAAACTTAATAATGATACTGCCAGCCCTTTGTCCATCTATTTCTGTTGCTTCGTCGCAACAGATGAGCTCCCAGCAAGAACAGGTTCCATGTGGTCAGTGGTCATCTGCTAGACCTGGGTCCCATGTGGTCCTTAGTTGAATGCCATTTGTTGCACCACGCCTGTGCATGCGCCATCTGGGGATTTAATGAGCCCAGCACCCCATCAATGATGTGAACCGATGGAGCAGTCCACACACCTCATCCCCAAGGCCCCACAACCCACACTATGACTCAGCAAATAGAACTAGTCAGGGTGATATGCTCACACACGCACACACACACACACACACACACACACACACACACACACACACTTCTATACCCAGCCACTCATCAACTTTTTCTACAGTGATATAAAACTCCAGTGATACATAAATAGTTGTTTAAAAAATTATCCAGAAAACTGACTGAATTTGATGACACTTGGTTAATAGCGTCTTCGCTTAATATCTGTACTTATCAGGTCACGGTGCCACAGTCTTCATTAAACCCCCAAACACTTTCAAACTCCTCATCCATAACCTTTATTATAAAATCTATTTTGTTTTCCTGAGAACCAAGGACATCAGATACTTCGGAAAGAACCGAGTGTGTTTTATGGAGCGCTTGCGTGGAACACTAAGGGCGGAGCACTGTGCCTTTCGGCTGTTTATCTAAACTGAGCTTTGCCCTGAGTTTTCATCAGTACGTGGGGGAAAGGATCAATTTAGTGTTTTTCATATGGGTCTCCAGCTGTGCTTTGAGTGGTGTCATCTTGACTTAGCACCACAGAACCGAACCCTGATCAAAGGCTTGATGGTGGCTTGATCCGGTCTGTGATGTGGACTTTAAAGTGGCACTCTCCCACGGGCCTGAGTGGGGTTCTCTTAAATCCCTCTGAAACTGTTCTCTAAGTCTCCAAAGCCAGCAGGGAGCCTGGGCAGTGGGCCCCTACTGGGCACATTGGCAAGGGAAGAGACCGTAAGGCACCATGGTCCCTCATTGCTCTCCTTATGTAAGACTGAGGGGACATTTCTTTCAAAGGCTTTCGTCTTATTGATAGTTGCGTGTGGTACTCCTCAATGTCTGGACCAGCTTCTCTGCATGTGTCGGTATTGGGCACAACACTGCATCAGCCTTCATAGCATTCATTAACCATTATAAAACCCCTGCAACAATCAATCTGTGTATTAATAGCAAACACACTTCAAGACTCCCTTTGACATGAGCAAAGCTCTACAGTTTTAGCTGCATGGGGAACTTTCACAAGACATGGTCACGATGTGCTCTCCCTAATAAAACATTGGGAGTACAAACAAAAGCCCACTGTTCGCATTATAATTAGCCACAGGACAATCCTATAACAAGAGCACACTATTCTCAAAGCTAAATATTGTCCTTTAGCAACAGCACCAGCTGATAAACCAAGATACCCTTCATAAACAAATGCCAATTCCAGAACTTCTTCAAAAACCCAATCAAATGTCACACAGAAGGAGGCTTCAACAAGCCTTTAATCTGATTAAAGACAGCTGCAGTTCACTTATTCATTTTAATATTGCAGACACCACCGGTTCTCTGACCCCAATATTTGTTCATTATCTGATGTACGGAAAGCTAAATCAACACCAGATTGTAGTACTGTAAGTTTCTCAAAAGCGTGACAAAAGGATGTGGCCTTTGTGGAATAAAATCAGGAGAGAAGCAAGCCACAGTAGGTGTGAGAAGAGCTACCGTGTCATACCACCAAGTCCTTTAAGGACAAAAAGCAATTAACATTTAAAAAAAGACAAATAGCATTCAAATTAACAAGCAATACCGTTTTTTATACACGCGCAGCCAATGGGGGGATCTAAATGGCAGGGAGCCTTTGAGCGGAGCGGAGGTAACCTTTTTGTTGTTGTTTGTTTCAAAGACAGTTTTTCTTCTAAAGAAAAGGATCTCTCTCACTTGGGCCCCGGGAAACTGAGAGAGGACAGGAATCAAAGGACTTGCACAGTGCCACGGTGTAGCCAATGGGAAGTGATTAACGATTTCTTCTTCTTGTTCAAGCCACATTTTTCAGGCACCCAGATGAAAGTTATTTTGCTGACTACTCGTCTAGTCCCCTTATCCATCACGGTGACTTCTTCAACACAACGTGATTTATTTTATTTGGGTTGGGAGCGGTTGTTTGTTGATTTGGTTTCTATTTTGTCGCCTAATTGCTGTTCCTTTGATTATGTTGGACACCGTTGTGAGGAGAACACCTTCCCCGTAATGTTCGTTGTGCCCTGTGGTCCCAAATACCTACGGAAGGACTTCATCTGTGCACGCTGCCTCTACATAAGGCTTCTACCAGGCTGCCACCCACTAGCCTGCCGCTCCCATCTCTCTACTCATACTGTGTGCCCTTAGGTAGGCCCTGAAGCTCTGTATCCAAGCCCTAGTCTAAGGGCGCCTACTCTGGTCTGATTGAGCCATCAAGTGCAGTCAATGTATATCTTGTTCATTTGAGCTCAACAGTAAAACCAACGTTAGATTAGGAATGTTATGGCCAATCAGGTCGAAGTGGTGTTTCAAATTAGATCTTTGTGTATCAAGACCGTAGATCTGTATCTGAAATTAGGAAGTGTTTCGTGTCCTTTCCTTTCACTCTAATTCATTGGGTTAGAAAACAAAGAAAATTAATCATGAATCATTCACAACTGGGTAGGAATCAAGTTGGTCACTTTTCAATTGAATATACTCAAGCACACATTCAACTAATTCTAATTGAACAAGCACCCATCATTAGCGAGGGTGTATCTGTTAGGAAACGTCTAGTCCACTCCACCCACCCAACCACACACAACTATAATTATCAGTGTCTCTGCTGTTCTCGTCACTGTTCTCATAGGCTTTCTTAGTCTGGGGCATACCACTGTATCTACATGGGGTATTTCCCTTTCGGGTCAAACCATTAGAGTCTTACTCCCACAGCACACAAGCATTTATCTCATGCAGTGGGAGCTGTTAAGGGTTAGATTGTACGGGATGTTTTTGAGCCAGTTATGCAGAGAAAATCAAACCCTTCTTCAGGCTTGCTGGGACAAACATACCAGACAGATCGTATCATCAAATGAATGGGCTACATTTAGTTTGAATGTCTCAGGATCTCTGGGGTCCAAACTTGAAGGATTCCTATGCCTACACGTTGACATTGGCGTTGCTTTCAACTGCAAGCCAATGTTTTGGAATAGCTGAAAGAGGGAGGCATAATTGTCTGGGGTGTCAACAATTTTGTGTCAGCGCTAGAGTTTGAATTGCACATTCCATACAGTCAGGTCCATAATTATTAGCACCCTTGATAAAGACGAGCAAAAAATACTGTCTAAAATTAGTACAAATACTACAAATACTGCGCTATTTTGTAGTCAGAAAAATTATATTATTTTATGCTAATACAATTGATCAGAGTAAGAGGTTTTGTTTAACAAGTAATACAACAATTCTAAAAAAGATAGAAGTCAAAATTATTGGCACCCTTGTTTTCAACATTTTAGCACCCTCACCCTGCGACGATAACGACTCTGAGCCTTTTTTCTCAAATGTTTTATGAGATTGTGGAACACGTTGGGAGGGATTCTTCTATTCAGACCATTCCATACAGAATCTTTCCAGATCCTTGATATCCTTCATCTTCTCTTATGGACTGGCCTCTTCAATTCATCCACAGGTTTTCAATGGGGTTCAAGTCCGGAGACTGAGACGGCCATTGGAATATGTGGATTTTGTGGTCAATCAAACGTATTTGATTAGTGCTTGGGGTTATTGTTTTGCTGGAAGATCCACTTGCAGCCAGTTGTTTGGCTAAAATGTCCCTGTGGAATCAAAATAGCACCATAACATTAAAAATCCACCACCACCATACTTTACCATAAGTATGAGGTACTTTTCTGCATATTATCCTTCTATTTTTCAACACCAAACCCACCACTGGTGTGTGTGGTCAAAGAGCTCTATTTTCATGTCATCTAAACATAGCCCAAAATGCTAACGTAAGTGTTTCTTCGGCGGTGACTTTTCTAACAAATTGTGGATTGCAGTCACTAAAATGGTAGATATATTTCCTGTAGCCCTTTCCTGCAGTCAATGACCAAAAAGTGCCCTCTTTGGCCTCATGGGTGGAATATTCTGAATGTTTTTCATCATTTCATAATCATAATCAAACTCTGGTGTTTCCATGTCAAACAGGTTTTGCTATATTTCAGTCTCCTGTGATGTATATAAAGTGCAAACTTAAAATGTAATACAAGATTTTGCTCATGCTGCAGAAGGCAATATCGGTCTGCTAATACAAGATTATTAAAGGCCCAGTGCACTACTTTTGGGGAAAGAAATGTAAAATGTAAAAAATATACAGAGATATTTTTGTTCAGGGGTGCTGCAGCACCACTAATATGATTACGTGGAATTATTATAACTTGCTCAGAGAAAATCTCTTTCTCTGATTAATTGTATTAGTATAAAATAATAACATTTTACTGTTGTTTTTAGCATGTTATATAGCTCCGATTTTTTTGTTTTGAACCTTTATTTAACTAGGCAAGTGAATTAAGAACAAATTCCTATTTACAATGATGGCCTACCTGTAAAGCCACCCCCCCCACCCCACCCAAACCCTCTCTTAACCCGGACGTCATCGGGCCAATTGTGAGCCGCCTTATGGGACTCCCGATCACGGCCGGTTGTTATACAGCCCGGGATCGAACCTGCGTCTGCGGTGCAGTGCCTTAGACCGCTGTGCCACTTGATACAGTCCTATATTTAGAGTCCTCCCACTGTGCTTCAATACCACCAGTCAGTAAGTAGAACAAGCATGTCACTCAATTTGTCAATGGAAAGCAACTTTGTAAAATAAATGAATGAATGAAATTGTATTTTTGTGTCAAATCGCCAGTTGGCAACCCTACCCTTACAGGATTAATTGATAGGTAAACAAACATTACAGTGATTCATTCAGTCTTCCAATGTTCTGTGCAGAATGAAAAATACGGTGCATAAAGAATGAAAAATACGGTGCATAAAGAATGAAAAATACGGTGCATAAAGAATGAAAAATACGGTGCATAAAGAATGAAAAATACGGTGCATAAAGAATGAAAAATACGGTGCATAAAGAATGAAAAATACGGTGCATAAAGAATGAAAAATACGGTGCATAAAGAATGAAAAATACGGTGCATAAACAATGAAAAATACGGTGCATAAAGAATGAAAAATACGGTGCATAAAGAATGAAAAATACGGTGCATAAAGAATGAAAAATACGGTGCATAAAGAATGAAAAATACGGTGCATTCGGAAAGTATTCAGACCCCGTCCCTTTTCCACATCATGTTACGGTACAGCCTTGTTCTAAAATAGATTTGATTCCTTTTTAACATGATAGTAGGTAAGATTATTCATAAAATAACAATTACCCTAGAGCTGTCACGCCCTGGTCTAAGTATTTTGTGTTTTTCTTCATGTATTGGGTCAGGCCAGGGTGTGGCATGGGGTTTTTGTATTGTGGTGTGTTTTGTCTTGGGGTTTTGGTGTGTATGTATTGGGATTGTAGCTAGTGGGGTTATCTAGCAAGGTCTATGGCTGTCTGGAGTGGTTCTCAATCAGAGGCAGGTGTTTATCGTTGTCTCTGATTGGGAACCATATTTAGGCAGCCATATTCTTTGAGTTTGTCGTGGGTGATTGTCCTTAGTGTCCTTGTTCCTGTCTATGTGTTAGGTTACACAAGTATAGGCTGTTTCGGTTTTCGTTACGTTTATTGTTTTTGTTAGTGTTTGTTATTTGATTCGTGTTTTACGTTCGTTATTAAATATGGATCACAATCTACACGCTGCAGTTTGGTCCGACTCTCCTTCACACCTAGAAAACCGTAACAAGAGCAGTAAATCAATAAACAATACAGATGAATAAATACAGAAATGTAACTCGGGTCTGGCACAAAGAGAAAATTCAAGTGTGAGAGACACATTAGGAAAGTATTCAGACCCCTTGACTTTTTCCAAATGTTCTTACGTTACAGGCTTCTTCTAAAATGTATTAAATTGTTTTTAACAATTTATACACAATTCCCTATAATGACAAAGCAAAAAAAAGTTTAGAAATTTCTGCAAATGTATAAATTTTTTTGAACAGAAATAAAAATCGAATCAAACTTTGTCACATGAACCCAAATACAACAAGTGTAGACCTTACTGTGAAATGCTTACTGACAAGCCCTTTACCAACAGTGCAGTTCAAGAAGAGTTAAGAAAATATTTACCAAATAAACTAAAGTAAAAAATAAAATAAAAAGTAACACAATAAAATAAAAAGAATAATGAGGCTATATACATTGAGTTCCGGTACCGAGTCAATATGCGGGGTTACAGGTTAGTCGAGGTCATTTGTACATGTAGGTAGGGGTGACTATGCATAGATAATAAACAGCGAGTAGCAGCAGTGTACAAAACAAATGGGGGGGTCAATGTAAATAGTCCAGTGGCCATTTGATTAATTGTTCAACAGTTTTATGGCTTGGAGGTAGAAGCTGTTAATGTACCGCTTGCCGTGCTGTTGCGGAGAAAACAGTCTATGACTTGGGTGACTGGAGTCGAACATCTCTGGTGATATCACATTTACGTAAGCATTCAGACCCTTTACTCAGTACTTTGTTGAAGCACCTTTGGCAGCGATTACAGCGCCGAGTCTTCTTCGGTATGACGCTACAAGCTTGGCACACCTGTAATTTCAAGGACTGGAGATTGTCCCGTTCATCTCTGCAGATCCTCTCAAGCTCTGCACAGCTATTTTCAGGTCTCTCCAGAGATGTTCGATCTTGTTCAAGTCCGGGCTCTGGATGGGCCACTCAAGGACATTCATGTCCCAAAGATTTTTTGTTGTTGTTGTCCAGGCTTGATCTAAAAATTCAGCAAATGGAAATACACAATGGACAAAAAAACATCTTTATTTCTCCTCATCGCTCAGCTACATATTGCCAGGCTATATCTGGTGGGCTTTCTGGAATAAGGGCAAGTGTACCTTTTGGTAGAAAGGGCAATAGAGCAGTGCTTCCCAACTCCCAGCAGAACAAATGTTTTATGGTAGCCCCGGACAACCACACCTGATTCGGCTTGTCGACTAATCATTAGGCCCTCAATGAGTTCAGGTGTTTTTTTGTCCGGGGCTACCACAAAAACGTGTGCTGTTGGAGGTCCTCAAGGTCTGGAGTTGGGAACCACCACAATAGAGGATGAAATGAATGTCATTCCCTAGCTCTTCGAGGTCACAATAGTTACGTAGTCTTTCCTTTTTTCATTTCACTTCAATACCCACGCGTTTCAATACGCAGGGGCAATATCCGTGTTCTTACCTGTGTACATAGCAATCTTCTGCTTTCAGGTAGGTTGTGCATACTATACTGTATCTCTCACAGTCACACAATCATGTGTTCTTAATCGAACAAAAGGTTCTCAATTTTGGGTTATGATTCATCTCTTCCACCCATTTATTTTCATATTGCATCGTCAGTTGTTTTTCAATAGCATCTATGTCTCCCTTAATTTTTTTTTTTTTTTGTACAGATGTTCACAGTCAGACTGTTGGAAAAGGTCAGGCATTTCAGTTGCCCAGCTTCCCTTGTGGAGAGATTCCGTTGAAAAACTTTGCGGACTATTCTGGCAATTGGCAATGGCATATCCAACAGTCTATTCCAAAGTTTTTAAATGGCCAAGGACAATAAGTATGCACTTGAGGAATGCATCTATTTACAACATTTTTGCATTGAGAACATTTGACCGAGAGGCTACAAGATGTTCGTAGAAGGGGTGAAGAGAGAAGATGAGCACCTCTTTACCAATCTCAACTCGGTCTTGAGATATATCGAAAATAGAGCTTGTAGTAAATGCAGTCCAAGACCTCATGTTACAGGAATCCCGTCTACAAGGTGAATACGAATTCCACCATATTCTGGATGTGGGAGAGAAGTTTCAGATTGTAGACAATGTTTGGGTTGGGGAAACAGAATTGAATTAGGAGAGACAGTGTTGAAATGAGTGCAGGATGTTCTCTCGATTCCACCAATCAAATAAACAACAAAAGGGTGACAGACCACAGGGAAATCTTTCGGGGGGAAATTGTTTCCCTGGAACTCTGTGAGAGGAACAAAGAGAGAGAACGGTGAGAGAGAGACACTCCGGGAGAGGAACACAGGGTGAGACTTAGAAAGACAGAGAGACATTCACAGAGAGGAGAAGAGAGGGAGAGAGAAAAAGGACAAGAAAGCTGCTTGATTGGGTTTGAGACTGTGCCAGGATGTCCTAGAGGACCACAGATCTAATTGCTTTTGTTATTGATGCACCAGCAGGTGTCAGCAAAGCAAATGCTGAAGAGGATGCAATGCACCTCCCTCATAAGCTGCATTATTCATAAAGAGCATCATCATTTGTCCTCTCATGCCGTACATATTTAGTGTTTACTACATTGACGAGGAACTTGATCCTCTCTCCGGACACATAGTGTGATAACTTCACACACATAGGTACACACATGACCCCACAAGCACTTATAAGACCCCCTCCACAACACATTCGTTGCCTTCCCTGAAACTCTACAATCGACTACATTCTATTCTTCAATATCCTCCCTGATCTTCCTTGCCTGTACATCAATGTCCCTCGGTTAACCTAGATTGTCTTATTCTCCAGTTCCCACTTCTTCACCCAATAAGGTATACTGTACTCGTATAGCATCTGAGCATGAAGGTATACAGGAGTGCTGGTGTACACTGAACTCAGTTCTAGGAAGAATGACCTGTTGCTCACAGAGGAGGAGTCTCAGAGTAGGAGTGCTGATCTAGGATCAGGTCCAATCTTTCCATATAATCATATTCATTAGGATATAAAGGGGACATCTTATTCCATATAAGCGCTGTTGTTCTGAAACTCTTTGTGAATACGGGGCCAATGTGGGTATAAAGGAGTGATGGGGTACATTGACCTCATGTAGTTGTAGGTAAGTCTGGAGGAAGTTTTCCTTGCAGGGTAATTGGGTCTTGTTAAGAAATCTTTATGCACATCTGTCTCCGCCTGTTTGCAGCCGCTGGAATGCTCCCCTGGTCCTGGCGGAGTCGTAAAGAGCGCTCCGAGATGGGCTCCTCTGAGCAGCCCCACTTCAATCCACGTAATGTCCTAGAGAGGCTGGAGTAGACCACCCTCTGACCAGGGCTCTGGCGCATTAGTGGAAAAATGTCCACTCCACTGAGCCTGGTGAATCCACAGCTACCGTCAGTGAATGGGACTGTCACTGTGGTCACTGCAGCAATGCCACCATGAGTTGACAGGCTAGTTTAAATGGTAAAGGCAGCTAGGGGTGAAGGGTGCAAAGGGGTGGTCTGAGACACGTCGCAAGAAGTTAGACCTGCGTTGGAGAGCTATTGAATTACTGGTTATGGACCTTTAGAATTATTCATATTTTTCATATACTGTATCTGGGATGGCTTGTAATTACAGATTCCCTATCATACATACAGACGCGAGGGAGGACAGAAAGACAGACAAAGTCTCAGACAGATTGGCAGCCGTCTCCTGTGTAATGTCAGTTCTATTTACATCTCCCCAGAGCTCCCGCTGTTTCCAGTCAAGTGCTGTCTGTCTTATGCCTGTGAGCAATCTCTCTTTTTCTCTTTGTCTCTCTCTCCTTCTATCTCTCTCTCGCTATCTCTCCTCTCTCTCCCCTTCTATCTCTCTGTCTCTGCCTCTCCTCTCTCTCTTTCTCTCTCTCTCTCTCCATCCCTCCCTTTCTCTTTCTCTGTCTCTTTTTCTGTCTCTGCCTCTCCTCTCTCTCTGTCTCTCTCTCTCTCCATCCCTCCCTTTCTCTTTCTCTGTCTCTTTTTCTGTCTCTGCCTCTCCTCTCTCTCTGTCTCTCTCTCTCTCTCTCATGAGCTCTTCAAAACACAGCTCTTCCAACCAAAAACTATCTTATGGTATCTGTTTCATTAGTCCATTGTTTATACAGTCCCAAAATCTTCTGCATGTCAGCGATCAAGTTTTCAAGATATATAACTTTCGAAATATAGAAATACAGCCGGTATGATGCATTTTACATCACATGATGCAAAACCCAGTATCATCTGATGCAAGATGCATCATACCATCTGTATATCTATATTTTGAAAGAAATAGCTGCTGAAAGTGTTGTGGGAATCCAATAGGCTGCTGAAGCATTAGATAGCCTAGCATGCTGATGAAAAAGTCAGTTTAATAAAAAACAGTATTTTGATCTTCTCAATTTCGTGGCCTGGATAATGGGATAGTTAGGAGAACAGCGACACCTTCCATCCATGGACTGAGATACGTTTTCAAGCCATATCTCTTGTTCATCACCGTGGGCCTAGGACTGTTTCGACTTGAAGGCAGGTCTTGAACTTCAAGTTGAGTTTTGGATAATTGTAACGTCAACACTGCATCCTTTCTTGACCTTTACCAGGAAATGTGGTGACAGTGACCATGGTAATGTGGTGGGACTTCACAAGAGCCCTCTTCAATCAGAAGCGATAACCAAGGCAAGAGGAATGTGCCAATGCTCATGTACACTACCGTTCAAAAGTTTTGGGTCACTAGTCTAAAGAAGGCCAGTTTTATTGCTTCTTTAATCAGGACAACAGTTTTCAGCTTTGCTAACATATTTGGAAAATGGTTTTCTAATGATGAATTAGACTTTTTGAATGATAAACTTGGATTAGCTAACACAACGTGCCATTGGAACACAGGAGTGATGCTTGCTGATAATGGGCCTCTGTATGCCTATGTAGATATTCCCTAAAAATCTGCCGTTTCCAGCTACAACAGTCATTTTCAACATTAACAATGTCTACACTGTATTTCTGATCAATTTGATGTTATTTTAATGGACAAGAAATGTGCTTTTCTTTCAAAAACAAGGACATTTCTAAGTGACCCCAAACTTTTGAATGATAGTGTATGTGCTTGTATGTGAGTTACATTTCCCAACACCACACAACTATAACTCCCTAATCAGAATGTCACAGTCATTATTTTTATTTTTATCATAGTTTACAGAAATGTTTTTGCTAAAGGTCACACCAGACAGCCTAACACTCTGGTGTTTCATTTTCATAATGCATTTGTTTGTTCGTTCATTCCCCCCACTCCCAGTCTCCCACTCTATCTTCCACTGCTGTCTGTCTCCCTTGGAGCATTTTTCATCAGACAAACAGCCCCTGTCGTGCTTTCCAAAGCTGCCGCTGCGAGCAGCTACCAGACCTGTCTAATCTTATCAGGGCTCTCACTTTCAATGTAAATTCTCAAAGCATTAAATAATAAAAGTCTCAGGCAAGTTCATACTGTCGAGCCTTTTCCTCTGCCAAGGTCCCGAAGCCTAGCTCTCCTGACCTCCACTCTATAGTGTAGGCTTTCTTCTTTTCACTTTCAACAGGTATTGATATTTGTCAAGATCTGTTCTGTTACTTCCTCTGCTGGCTTCAGTGACTTTAAAAAAAAATCATGTGTGTTTTCTCCTATTTTTTCCTCCTATTGTGAGATGATTCACTTGAAACCATTGCACCAGATAAGATCTATGCCAAATACCGATGGAATTACTAAAGAATGATATGGTGTACCATGAACAAAACCAAAAAGATGCAAGTTAGATATGAGTAAGTATGGGTTTTATGCTGGTCAAAAATGATAAGGCACGAAGAAGAGTCATTGAGAATCCAGACTAGGGCACAGGCATGGCTGCTATTGTTGTCTGATCTCTGAAAGGAAGGACACTTGCCACTTGTGTCACTTGATACTTGTGTCACTTGCCACATCATCACGATGATGCGTTTTCCATCATATGACTCATTTTCCATTTTGGGACTGTATCAACAGTGGACTGATAAAAAAATAAATATATATATTGTTTTTGAGTGGAGTTTATGAATTCAACATAGGTGCTGTTTGAGATGCACTTGGGCTGGTCCTGCCTAAGAAGAGGTGATTGAATGTTGACAGAGTAAGGGCTCGAACACACCTGCAGTGTTTGCCTGCCATAGAGTACTTGCGAACCGAGTGCAACCCGATTTTACATGTAGAACAACCGAAAATGTCAGCAGTCAGACATCAACAGTGTGCTGAGCGATCGGTCGACTAACGGGAGATCCACATTAGCCCTGATGTCTTTACTGATATCACCCCACTGGCTTTGGTGCTGATCCAAAGCAATGTCTCTTAGGACCTTATTACTTTACTGAGTCATGAACCTGCCTTATCCAATCAAATGATCAACGGCTCTATTCAATCTGTATTGCTGATAGAAATGTAAAGGTAATGTAAAGGTAATGTAAAGGTCATTTCCGATTGAGCCGTCGTATGCAGTGCTTACCGTGAATGCAGTCTCTGCTAAAGCGGGAATATTGGTCTTTAAATTTCAAACTGAAGTTTATTGCAATTTAATTTTCACGGAAGTTCATTGCCTTTAAATTTCATGGAAGTTCATTGCCTTTAAATTTCACGGAAGTACTTTAAAGCTGAATTTCCGCGATGCGGATTGAATGAAACCCCAAATCAATCTTTATTAAGTTAGGATTTCGCAGATCATGAGTTGGCATTTTAAGTCCGAGCCCAAGGCAAGTTCTTTGGATCTCACTTTGGCTGGCTGAACTCTGCAATATCATGGCTCACTGAGAGAATTTGGTTAGAAAATTGGTTAGAACTATTGTGTGAGGGGGTGTCTGGCTTTCAAGTCATCACCTTTGAACCAAACAGTTGAAGGCACAGTTTCAAACAGAATTCACTCTTTTAAGACATGCCAGACTATGGGGTGGCAGGGTAGCCTAGTGGTTAGAGCGTTGGACTAGTAACCGAAAGGTTGCAAGTTCTAATCCCCGAGCTGACAAGGTACAAATCTGTGGTTCTGCCCCTGAACAGGTAGTTAACCCACTGTTCCTAGGCCGTCACTGAAAATAAGAATTTGTTCTTAACTGACTTGCCTAGTAAAATTTTAAAAACGTCTTATTTTTCATGGTTTGATCTTTTGCTCGCTATAATGCATGGTGATTATACTTTTCATAATCTTTAAAACCCTTTTTCTCTTTTAAAGATTATGAATGCCACTTTGGCGTGTATTGACTATTGAAAGCTCTACGGTCACGCTGACTGTTATGCGCAGTCATATTTCTGTGACCTCCTTGACTGAAACTACTGTCAGAAAAGTGTCCATTTGCATCAATATTTACTGCAGGTATGGCAGCTAGTACGAAGGTAGCAAGATAAAGATCTGGTATGTATTCATTATGGGTAGGCTGCATTTGAGCTATAAGCACACGACCCAAACACTGACAGTCAATTCATCACGCTTTATCTTGTAAAGATAAAATAAAACGTCTACAAGAGAATGTTTAGGCTGAGTATTGATAGCTTGCATAACACTGAGAGCCTGCAAAATGTCCACATTTTGAAGGAAAGAGTGACAAGGATAAGAGAGGAAAGTAAACTGCTTCGACATACAGAAGTGGTGAAAGATGTCCTTGTCAAGTCAACGTTTGCTCTTGAATGAATAAGGCTGGATGTTGGATATGGATATACAGACAAGAATGAACACGTGAGGGATTTATGAACACTGAAGACCCACGTGTTTTCAGTCCAGTTCATTTTCATGGTGTCACGGTTCAATCCCTCTAACGGTTTAAAAACAGCATGACATGACGGTGTCCATATTAGGGCAATCTTTGTCTCAGCAGGACTTTTACAATGTTTTCTGAAATGACTGAAATGCTCAACGAGACAGAACCCAAAATGAAACGTTGTGGTTTATAGATAAATGGGGTTTGACAGTTTCCTAAATCATGCCTTGAGTGCTGTAATGAACGTTAATGGAGTATTATTTAGAGTAATTCAGAGTTCAAAAGGAGACATCAGATTGACTAAATCTTTAATGATCATAAGCCTTATTCTTGTAATCTTCCTGTTAATTAGCCAATCAATAGCATGGATGGTAAAACGTGTAAGTGCTCATTTGAATCCAACATATTTTTTTATTTCACCAGCCAAGATTGGGGGAAATGATGCTAAGCCAAAATACCTTTACTGTGATATCACCTCATTGCTGAAAATGACCTTGGAACCGTTGAGTACTTCTGTGTGCATTTCTGGCAGATGTTTTATAATTATTTTCTGAAAATGTTTCTTTTTTTGCTTTGATGAGTGTAACAAAACGTGAGCACCATCCATTTTATTGACAGACTGACCAGGTGAATCCAGGTGAAAGCTATGATCCCTCATTGAAGGGGAGAAGATGAAGGGGAGGAGACAGGTAAAAAAAAAAAATATTTTTTAAACTTGAGACAATTGGGACATCAATTGTGTTCTGTACGTGTGCCATTCAGAGGCTGAATGGAAAAGACAAAAGATTTAAGTGTCTTTGAACAGGGTTTGCTAGTAGCTGCCAGGCGCACCGGTTTGAGTGTGTCAAAAACTGTGCTCAACATTTTCCTGTGTGTACCAAGAATGGTCCACCACTCAAAGGACATCTAGCCAACTTGAAACAACAATGGGAAGCATTGGAGTCAACATGGGCCAGCATCCCTATGGAATGCTTTCGAGACCTCGTAGAGTCCATTCCCAGATGAATTGAGGTTATCCTGGGGGCAAAAGAGGGTGCAACTCAATACTAGGAAGGTGTTCCTAATGTTTTGTACACGCAGGGATTTGACTAGAAAGTTTTAATGCAACTTTCAGGTTACTGAAGGTCTTTTCAAGTATACCGATCTCTCTCTCTCTCTCTCTCTCTCTCTCTCTCTCTGTCTTTCTCTTTTTCTCGCTCCCCTTGTCATGCTCTTCTAAGAGTGTCCTACACTCCCTGGAGCCCAGCTCTCATTGATCAAAGTGGAAGTAGAATATCAGGGATGTGTGTCACCCAAAGCCTGAATTGGACTTGGTCCAATTTGATGCAGCCGAGCCCGAGCTGAGGACTTAAATTCTTTAGAGAAATTGATTTATGCAAGACTACTGTACTACCTCCAAAGCTGCAGAGTTTTGCAAACCCCAAGCCATAAAAAAAACTAACATGTATGAAGTTGATTAAATGTTTCTATCCATCTTGCCGCCTCCTAATTTCCTCTACATGAACGATAAGGGTTGGATTATTAGCCCACATGATAATAACGAGCTCTGGAAAAACAATCAATAAATGTGTCTGTCCCAAAAGATCATTTATCTAAGGATCACAGTCTGTTGTAGTGGTTTAACTGAGAAAGATTACGTTGGTAAAATCACCACAATTATGGGAACCTGTTAAAGATAGGGCTGACTACTGCCCCCTTTGGAGGAATTGCGTGCCCATAGTAAACAGAAAAAAATCTGTCAAAAATTGCTAATATATGCATATAATAATAATTATTGAATAGAAAACACTCTAAAGCTTCTAAAACCATTCAAATTATGTCTCTATGTAAAGCAGAACTCTCAGGGCATCCATTCTCCCAAACTCTCTCTTGGCAACAGAAAAGTTGGGACAACTTTGACGTCCTCGCCCCCACCCTTCCCAACCAGCTACAGATCTGGGAACAGTTTCTATCTCTTCAGCGCGATGTCCCCTTTCAGTGGGGCCTGCCATTGTGAGAATCGCGAGTTTTGCTCCCTCGAGTTTTGGCGTGCTGAAACCTCCGGGTCACGCGAAAATACATGCACTTTCATGCGCACGTTGGGTCCGGAGCTCTCTTTGTTCTAAGATTCACCAAACGATGTAGGTTTGTCTGTTCACGCTAAGGATTGTTTTCTATGTTTAAAACATGCTAAAGCTAGATTCTGCACTTAGTTTGACCAGTTTAGTCGACATATAATATGTCATTTTGAAGTTTTGATGCGCATCCACTAGAATTTTGCCTGCATTTCGACCGGAATTTGTCGTGTTTGATAACCTAAAGACACAGACTTGAAAACCAAACGCAGTTTTTGGTAAGTATAACTCCTTCCACGTCTTCTGATCGAAGAACATCAAAGGTAAGGGAATATTTATGTGTTAATTATGGGTTTCTGTGGACTCCGAGATAGAGGAGACATAATGCTAATTTCTGAGCGCCGTCTCATATTATAGCCTAGTGAACGAATTCTGTAACGTTAAAAATAAATGTAACACAGCGGTTGCATTAAGAAGAAGTGTATCTTTCTAACTATATGTAGAACATGTATATTTAGTCAAAGTTTATGATGTGTATTGCTTGTTATCTGACGTTAGCTCCGGCAGATATCATCATTTCTCCGGACATTTGAGTAGCATTTTTGAACATGGCGTCATTGTAAACAGAGATTTATGGATATAAATTGCATATTATTGAAAAAAACATAAATGTACTGTGTAACATGTCCTATTACTGTCATCTGATGAAGATTTTCAAAAGGTTAGTGAATTATTTTTCTTTTAATCCTGCGGTTGTTGATTGCATATTTTGTTCAACGTGGCTAATTCAAATTAGCTGTGTCTTTGGTGGTGGTTTGACATAAATATGTGCTATGTTTTCGCCGTAAAACATTTTAGAAATCTGACTTGCTGGCTAGATGAACAAGGTGTTTATCTTTCATTTGAGCTATTGGACTTGTTAATGTGTGGAGGTTAAATATTTCTAAGAATATTTTTGCGTTCCATGCGCCACGTCCCAGTTAACGTCGGTTCCCAACTGGGAACCCGAATCCATAACAGGTTTTAACTAAAATAAACGGGCACCTATACATAATAGTTTGGTATTTTTATGAATGTAGTGCTTTCTGCAACGTAACAGTATCTTAAAGGTCCTGAACAGTGAAAATCATGTTTTTCATCACATTGGATGATATTTGAATGAAACCAGTTCAAAGTAGGGTGACACAAGTAAGAAAAATGACTGTAGTTGGTACATTGATCAAGTCTGATCATAAAGTTGCTGGTCCCCTCCCCCGTTGTCAAACACTTGGATTCAGGAGGCAGTTATTACCAAGGATTTAATTCTGGCATTGTGCAACATCACATAAAGCTGGAAGTGTAATACACCAACAGTAACGTCTTATCGTCTTTACTAATCACATGTGCGCTCATGCCTTGCTTTGGCTTTATTTACAAACCGTGAGTTAGCTACTAGTAGCTAGCTCAAGCAGAAGCACTATCAAAGATACCGGTAACCTTTCATCTGGGGTGTGACTGTTAGAGAGCAAGCTACTTAACAGCATGCCCGGCAAAAGCACACTGTGTTGTGACTGGGTTATATAATGTAGATTTTCTGAAGAATGAAGACATCCGACATTTCATTCAAGGCGGACAGGCTGCACCGAAAATTACAATCATGTCATGAGTGTGCAGTGCACACTTCAAGCGAAGATGCTTTATAAATTGGGAAGCACGTTCGATGGGTCTTGCCGGGAAACTAATCCTGAAGATGGATGCTGTACCATCAATGACAGTGGACCTTGCAAGCGCTGACCAGAATGCCAGTATCAGAGTTTGATGAGTCTGACACGGTAGCCAACATTTTTTTTTTGGGGGGGGTTCGGGGCTAATGTTAGATAATACAACTGTGGCTGTTTGCTGTTTTGACTTGTGAACTGTATATTTTCTGTAACACACCTGATAGTCACTATATGTTGTTTGTTCTTCCATCCATCAGCCCCCTACACTGAGTCTGAAAACTGCCAGCACACAGTTGCAGTGTGTATAGTATTTCAAATGTAACCCTTGGGATTATTATTTTACTTTCCATGTCCTTTTGTCTTTCTACTACCATCAAGCAGTAATGATACACATTTGAGAAAAAACACATACTCTGTATGCACAGCTACTTTGTACCTGCTTCCTCCAGCATCGTCACAAGGTCCTTTGCTGTTGTTCTGGGATTGATTTGCACTTTTCACACCAAAATACGTTCATCTTTAGGAGACAGAACGCATCTCCTTCCTGAGCAGTATGATGGCTGAGTGGTCCCATGATGTTTAAACTTGCGTACTATTGTTAGTACAGATGAACATGGTACCTTCAGTCGTTTGGAAATTGCTCCCAAGGATGAACCAGACTTGTGAACGTCTACATTTTCTTTCTGATTTCTTTTGATTTTCCCATGATGTCAAGCAAAGAGGCACTTAGTTTGAAGGTAGGCCTTGAAATACATCCACAGGTACACCTCCAATGGACTCAAATGATGTCAATTAGCCTATCAGAAGCTTCTAAAGCCATGACATCATTTTATGGAATTTTCCCAGCTGTGTAAAGGCACAGTCAACTTAGTGTATGTAAACTTCTGAACCACTGGAATTGTGATACAGTGAATTATAAGTGAAATATCTATCTGTAAACAATTGTTGGGAAATTACTGTGTGGTTGAGTGGTTGAAAAACGAGTATTAATGACTCCAACCTAAATGTATGTAAACTTCCAACTTCAACTGTACATCCCCTTATGTGTAAGCTTCTAAGGTTACTCGGGCTTTACTAATTATTGTGAAGAACTGTATCATTGAACTGTACGCTGTAATTAGTTACAAAACAATGGAAATGCAATTGTGTATTGCTGCTGTTTGCCTGATATCCAACAATCCATTATCAGCTCTGTTGACCACGAGAGCATTTTGCAGAGAAAATGGGTTGAGGTATACAATTTAGGCTTGGAATTACATATGGTCCCTTGTCATAAATGACATGGTGGCCCATTGTTTACCTTGTTACCTGGCAACGACAACAAGTGCATTTCAAAGAGCTGTCAATCAAGGCGAGGTCATGAAGATAAGCTCTCTGCCCACTCAGTCTATTCTTTCTGGCTTCCTGATAGTTAAAAATGAGACAAAAGGTCAATTAAGCTGCCAGTTGTCTTCAATTCTGAGTGTTTTAATATTGTAAAAATGTTATGGGTGACATTTTGGTCATTCAAAGACTTGAGAAATAGGCTGCCAATGTTGAGGAAATAGATAATGGCTATTTTTAACCTTTATTTTATTAGGCAGGTCAGTTAAGAACAAATTTTTATTTTCAATGACAGCCTAGGAATAGTGGGTTAACTGCCTTGTTCAGGAGCAGAATAACAGATTTTTAACTTGTCAGCTCAGGGATTTTAACTTGCAACCTTCTGGTTACTAATCCAACGCTCTAACCTCTAGGCTACCTGCCGCGACCCCAAGGTAGCTATGATTGTACTATGATTGTAAACATAGTAAGAAAGGTATAGGAACAGGGCTGGCCTGAAGGACAAATTATTTTGCAACTTGTGACCACCATACTGAAGAGTCTTGGAAGCTGAACACAATTCAATAAGAAATGTGAAGACAAAAACAATAAATCCAAGAAAAGAGTAAGCCACAGAGCATTATTTCCAGCAAGGCCCTTCTTTCCCCTTCCAGCAATAAAAAATGAAACACTGAGCCAATGTGTTCAGTTCACTCGGTATGTCGATTTTGGATTTCAAAACTGAAATCCAAAAACAGCCTCTCCTTCAACGTCAGCAAAACCAAGGAGCTGATCGTGGACTACATGAAACGGGGGGAGCACACCCCCATTGCAGTGGAGAGGTTTAAAAGCTTCCCGTTCCTCAGTGTGCACATCACAGAGGACCTGACATGGACCGACACCGTTGTGAAGAAGGCCCAACAGAGCGGCTCTTCAATCTCAGGCGACTGGATACATTTGGCTTGGGCCCTCGGATCTTCAATAAGTTAATCAGCTGCATCATTGAGAGCATCTTTACCGGCTGTATCACCGGCTGTATCAACTGCACCGCCCTCGACTGCAAGGCTCTACAGAGGGTGGTGCAAACAGCCCAATACATAACTGGGGGCATACTCTCTGCCCTCCAGGACAACTACACCAGGCGATATCTGAGGAAAACCTGGACGTTTACACACAAAAACATATGCAAACACACACTCACACACACACACACACACACACACACACACACACACACACACACACACAGACAGTCAACGCTGCCAACCCTTACACACAGTCAACAGTGTGACCTGCACACTACCCATTTATATATTTGTAAATACAGTCATAGTTGACTTACAGACGTAGGCTCTTAATTCGATCATTCTGTTACAGGAGAACTTTCCTGCAATGCAGAAAATGTTAAACTTCTAGTGGTTTTGAGGTCTGAAGTTTGGAATGAACACTTTGAAATTTCACACTTGATTTTCCTTTATGAAAAATGTATCAACCCCTGTAAAAAATGTCCATTAATTATAATTCACATAATAATTCACATTTTCTCTTACTGCAGGATTCATTTCAAATTAAGATCACATTTTTCACAATCATAATCTATACTGTATATCCCGTTGTGTACATGATCAGTTATTGCTATGCATGCTACTTTCTCCTGTTACTTGTTCATTTTTATTGGACTTTTTGATATTGATTATTGTACTGCAATGTTGAGGGAGTTGTACTGCATGTCCATGTCATTGTACCTTTCATACCTGCTGTAAACTATGCACATAACAAACAAAAATATTTGAAGCCTTCCTGAAATAATGTCTGAAAAAGTCCTACTTTGTCATGAACATGTGATGATGTCCTAATATGGACACCGTATTAGGCATGGACTCTGCACTGTGTGTGCGATTTTGTCCTCGGGTCCATCGTTGCCCTTCCGAGTTCCTGCAAAGAGATGAACCACCAGAGTTGGACGTGGACTTGCCTGGTAAACTGAGACGTTCTATCTTCTGTTAGACAGCTGCTCTCTAGTCAGATGAGTCATTAGAACTGGCATCCTAGATGAGGCTGTTTATACTGCGCATCGCTCTCACATTATTTACACGTTCATTCCACCTCGTTTGTATCCCCTGTGTTTGTTGAAAGGACTAGATTTTCTCATTGGAATTTCCCATTGGATTTATCAAGAGATGATTCCCAATGGGAAGGTAAGAGCGGAAGTTAACATAATCTACACACAGAATGAAGCTGTCACTTGGGTTGTACTGTATAGATAGTACTTATTGTCATTGGCATAGTTGGCCTTAATTGCTGTAAACTAAATAAAAAATTAATTCACTTTTGTATTGTATATTGAGATTTCTTGCCTTCAAGTTTAACCTAATCTACACGTTAAAAGTTGTCAGAGGGCTAATATACGGAAAAAAATATACTGAGTGTACAAAAAATTAGGAACACCTTCCTATTATTGAATTGCACCCCCTTCTGCCCTCAAAATAGCTTCAATTCATCAGGGCATGAACTGTACAAGGTGTCAAATGCGTTCCACAGTGATGCTGGCCAATGTTGACTCCAATGCTTCCTACAGTTGTGTCAAATTGGCTGGATGTCCTTTGGCTGGTGGACGATTCTTGATACACATGGGAAACTGTTTAGTGTGAAAAACCCATCAGCGTTGCAGTTCTTGACTCAAACCGGTGCGCCTGGCACCTACTACAATACCCAGTTCAAATGGCACACATACACAGTCCACGTCTCAATTGTCTCCAGGCTTAAAAGTCCTTCTCCCCTTTATCTACACCGAAGTGGATTTAATAAGTGACATCAATAAGGGATCATACTGTAAGATTCACCTGGTCAGTCATGTTAAGAGCAAGTGCGCCTAATGTTTTGTACACTCCGTGTACAATGTACTAACTGATGAGAAAGGCATTTGAGAAGTGCAGAAGCTCTGAGATAACAACATTCCCAAATTCATCCCTAAATTAACATACTTTTGGGACACTGCCTCCAGTAAATAAAAACAATTGCACTTGAGTTAGCCAACTGGCACTTTCATCTACACAGCCTTAAGACCCTACAGCTACTCTTAAGCTATGCCTGCTCTCCTCTTCAGTTGTGTTGTGGCTTGGGTGACAATCGGGTTTGTTTATGCTAGGGGGACAGCCAGTCCCCAGTAGCCTAGCTTTCAAACACTGTGCTGGGCGTGACTTCACTGAAGGCCTCCCTGTTAACAGATCCCTGACTCCGTAATTTTAAGTTACTCCACTGCCACTTTATTTGGCGAAACACAGGCCCCAAGACTGCCTGCCTTCGTGTGTGGGTGACATGCGCATGTGTGCGTGCATCTCGCTCTCACTCTCTCTCTCTTTCTGTCCCTCTTCCTCTCCCTCAGAAAGAAGTATGGAGTGGAAAATATCAAATGGCTGTTGTGGTTTAAATATGGTGGGAAAAAGCGGACAGATGGTGCTCCAATTAGGTGTCAGTTGGCTGCACTGTAATAACCCTGACCAAAAGGAACAGGGTGAAAGGTGAACGGGAAGCGCTGTTCAAGTGATTTCAGTGTATGTATCTTAGGGAACTGATATTTAAATCCAGTTCTCCTTTCTTTGGAAAGTACCAGAGGAGTTAAGAATGACATGAGAGGGCTTAGCTTTACTTTTGCATTTACCATGTGCAAACCATTAGGGATGGTTTTCCAGACACCGATTAAGCCTAGTCCAGGTCTAAAAGGCATTCTCAGTGGAGATTCTCCATTGTAAAAGTATTTAGTCCAGGATTAGGCTTAATCTCTGCCTGGGAAATAGGCCCTTATAGTTTAATGGTGAAATATCCTAAATATTGATGCAAAGTGCCTAAATTTGGATTTTTAAAGAGTATGTAGTAAAATATAGAGGCTTTCTTTTTTACGAGTGTGTATTGGTGTGCTTGGGAGGTTTGGAGAACACGTCTTAGAAAGGTTGAAACATTTATTTGGGCATCGTAGGCAATGTGGAAAATATTGGAACTGGTGTAGCTGGCAGATACTGAGATTTATGTTCGTATAGATGTTTTTGGAGCAAAGCATTTCATATTTCAGGTCACATCTGAGATGTATGTTTCAGTGCAATCTCCTGGTGTCCCATCATGTCCTGAAACGGTCAGAGTTCAGTAGCATTACATGATATATAAGGGACAGATCGAAATGTACTTGTTTTCTTTGGAGAGGGTTGTGTGGTTTTTTATTGGGCACAGGGGAAGGTAGGGCGTTTCCCCCCCTGGTTAACATTCACTCTTTTGCAGGTTTTACTATAGAATTTCTTCCATCCAAGACAAATGTCCTCATCTGCTTTTCTGCGCGTTAACTTTTATTATAAACTGGGTGGTTTGAGCCCTGAATGCTGATTGGCTGACAGCTGTGGTATATCAGATCATATGCCATTGGTATGACAAAACATTTATTTTTACTGCTCTAATTACATTGGTAACCAGTTTATAATAGCAGTAAGGCACCTCGGGGGTTTGTGATATATGGCTAATATACCACGGCTAAGGGCTGTGTCCAGGCACTCCGCATTGCGTTGTGCGTAAGAACAGCCCTTAGCCGTGGTATATTGGCCATATACTTTACCACACCCCTTCGGGCCTTATTGCTTAACTATACCACAGATCAATATAGTCTACCAGTCTAACTGTCTATCCTGCCCTTTATCCACCATTCATAGTGACAATAGTGGTAGGTGGATCATTTGTCCAGATCTGCAATAGGCTGACTTGCAATCATACCTCACATAAAAGCATTCAAAGCTGCATCAATTTTCAATATGAATCCTCAAGAACAAAATAGGAATAGCTGATAGGCAGCGGAGAGGCCAGGTGCATCATTGAGCATAAAAGACAAGAGACACTCAGCTCAAATTGATCTTGCTTCGGAACAATACAATTATCCTACCTAGACTAGCCTACAACACCACAATGCAATGAATAATTGCATTAGTGTTTTTTAAGTGGGTACAACACTCTACTCTAGGCTGCAGTGAACATGTCATTTGAGTGACAGTGTACAAGCCCTATGATTTGAATGTTTCATTCCATTTGGATAAGTTGTGGGTTTAGTCTCCACAGATTATAAGGTCTAAAAAGGCACCGTAGCAGCCTAGTCTGGCTGTATTTTTACTTCTGACACTGAGATGTGCTGTCTGTTGCAGATCATCATTCCAAGTCGTCCTTTAATAATGTGGCCACATGCACAACCGGCAGACCCAGTTATTCAGGAAAGCTTAACTGGGACGTCTGCCTCCTCTCCAAACTAAGTGCCTGTTCCTTGCACGCCTAGCTTCAATAGAGCCACTTTTCAAATGTATTACCTTCTATATGTGGCATAAACCCAACCAGTCACAATGTTTTAATATGATGAGGCTATTTCAGAAATCTCCTGTGTAGGCGTGCGCACGTTCGTCCAAAATATAATTCCAGAATCCTCATAATGGCTTGGCATCAACCAGGTTTCCAGCCAACCTTTTTATGCGAGGGAAGTATACGTCGGATAATTTTTTCATGGGAAAGCATGTCGTTTATTAGGCTACAGATGAAATAAGTTACGATGAACTTCACAGGGTGGTGAAATTGCACGGTGATGAGCTTGATGCTCCTTTCAATAAATATTGAGGGTCTTATTGTGGTGATATGATGATTGAAGCTTGGCTGTCATTTGACAATGCGCTACAGCGCACGTACCAGTCCCATAGTGGGCACTTTCACAATACTTACACAACCATTTTCGTGACAGAACCACCAGTAGGCTTAGAGTTGAAAATGTGATGGAAACTCATTTAACTTGCATTTTTTTAAATCCGGTACATGGGAATTTAAAAGTTATTTTTATCTGTATTTACACACAGACTTTTATCCGCAACAAGCACATTTGATGGAAACACAACTCTGATGGGAACATTTTTCATATTGTTTATATGCAGATTTTAGAATTTTCAGATTCAAATCTGTCGCCAATTGGACGGAAACATTGCTATAGACACCCTAAAAACACAGGTAAGTGCGCTGGTCCAAGTCTCTTTGATTATGCCTGCACATCATGGTTCACTAGCAGCCCCAAACATCTAAAGAGTCAGCTACAGTCCAGCCAAAACAAGCTTGTAAGAATTGTACTTAAACTCCCCCCTGACACTCATCTGGAGGTTGAGGATTTTTTTGTCTGTATCTCTGTAATGTGTCTATCTATGTAATTGTATATGTATTTATGTACAAGATTGCGACCACAAAGGAAATTAGTCCCCGACTTTATTGTGCAATCCTGGTCACTTTAAAAAATATGTGTATTGTGTACAGTGGCGATTTTAGCATTTATATCTTGGTGGGGTAAAAAAATGATAATGTGGGATGCCTCTAGTGGTGTAGGGGCTGTGCTTTGGCAAAGTGGGTGGGGTTATATCCTTCCTGTTTGGCCCTGTCCGGGGGTGACCTCGGATGGGGCCACAGTGTCTCCTGACCCCTCCTGTCTCAGCCTCCAGTATTTATGCTGCAGTAGTTTATGTGTTGGGGGGCTGGGGTCAGTTTGTTATATCTGGAGTACTTCTCCTGTCCTATTCGGTGTCCTGTGTGAATCTAAGTGTGCGTTCTCTAATTCTCTCCTTCTCTCTTTCTTTCTCTCTCTCGGAGGACCTGAGCCCTAGGACCTGAGCTCCAGGACTACCTGACATGATGACTCCTTGCTGTCCCCAGTCCACCTGGCCATGCTGCTGTTCCAGTTTCAACTGACCTGAGCCCTAGGACCATGCCCCAGGACTACCTGACATGATGACTCCTTGCTGTCCCCAGTCCACCTGGCCATGCTGCTGCTCCAGTTTCAACTTCCACCTGACTGTGCTGCTGCTCCAGTTTCAACTGTTCTGCCTTATTATTATTCGACCATGCTGGTCATTTATGAACATTTGAACATCTTGGCCATGTTCTGTTATAATCTCCACCCGGCACAGCCAGAAGAGGACTGGCCACCCCACATAGCCTGGTTCCTCTCTAGGTTTCTTCCTAGGTTTTGGCCTTTCTAGGGAGTTTTTCCTAGCCACCGTGCTTCTACACCTGCATTGCTTGCTGTTTGGGGTTTTAGGCTGGGTTTCTGTACAGCACTTTGAGATATCAGCTGATGTACGAAGGGCTATATAAATAAATTTGATTTGATTTGATGCATGCCAGCAAAGCCACCACAGAACACAACGATACATTAATTGCACTATAACGGTGAAAAACGGTGCCTACAAACTGCTAGGGCCTACATAAAGTCATTGAAATGTACAAACTATGGCATAAGGGGACAACAAGAGGATAAGAGGCAATCCATAATTTTGATTAAGACATTAATGAGCGAGCTGGGACGGACGTAGTCAACAACTTTTTGTTCAGCGCTTTTGAAATGGACAGCGCCAGAATTCAGAACATGGGCCGTTCTTACAGTGTTCTGTCTGTACACCAAGTCAGAACCATAGGATAAATAAAGGGGGCATAAAAGCAGGCAATGAGAGCTCTTACAATATTTGATGATTACATTTTTCAAAAACAGGTTATAGGCTACATTTGCATCACCAATTCAGAACAGTAAACAAAATTAAGAGGTGAAAATAGACCAAATTATTAGGGTGAGGCATATGGGCTACTAACAGCTTACTACACAACATACACATACACTTTCTTAGCTGCTGTATACATATCTCCCTGGCATATTACATAATTTATGCAGCAGCATACAATACGTTTTTAACCTTGTTGTGCTGTGCTCACTTGAACAGGAAGGTGGCGCGGCAGTCCTTCGTGGGCAAATTTTTCAAAGTATGGCATTCTCTGGATTTATGGTGGTTTCAAGACAACTGGGAACTCAAAGAAATAAAAAAGGTTGAATCATGATGGCATCAGTGATCTTCAGGTTGTAGCTCTAGAAAGAGGCCTGAGTTCCGAGCTGGATGAAAGTTCAAAACTTATTTTCCCAGTTGTAGCTCATTTTTCCAGAGTTCCCAGATGTCTTGAACTAACTAAAGTCAGATTTTGCAGTTCCGAATTAACAGTTGTTTTGAGTGCGGCACAAATCATGCTTCATTGACACCATGGCTAATGTTGAATGTTTGTCATTTTTAACTAGGACAAGAGACCCTTAATCTTAGATTTTTGGACCACACAATCACTGCACTGAATAGCAGCAATGCATGCGGTTAGCCACTGATTCCTTCCAAACCACTCATTGTTGAATTTGCGATTTCCAACTTGTTGTGTAATGTCCAATGGCCGATGAGCACCGATACACTTATCAATCATTTCTCTTCAATATTTCTCTTCATGACAAGGATTAAAACGGATTTGCCAGTAGATTGTTCACTTGATTCATGATGATGAATGCTAGCTAAGATTTTGAAAGTATGAGTCCAATCAAAGGTACTGTAGATATAACGTGATTTGACGTCATTTTATCTGTGGCTAATGACCTTGAGCCTTATTGGATTGGCACTTCTAATGTAACTTTTTGACAGCACCCAAGGGTCTAGAATTTTAGAGCTCTACCCTTAGACTTGGTGGTGACGTAGTGTCCTCATGAGTGACAGAATACTGAGCCAATCACGTCGAAACACTCCGTATTTTCTGCTGGCTTGCTCAAGTACCACAGAAAGCCTTAAGCTAGGCTGAAATACCTGCATTTTGGAGCTGTCTTACTCAAGAAAATAAAAAAGAGACCATGTTTGTATGCCGCTTTATTAACTCAATGTTATATACAGTTGAAGTCGGAAGTTTACATACACTTTAGCCAAATACATTTAAACTCAGTTTTTCACAATTCCTGACATTTCATCCTAGCAAAAAGCTCCTTTCTTAGGTCAGTTAGGATCACCACTTCATTTTAAGAATGTGAAATGCCAGAATAATTGTAGAGAGAATGATTTATTTCAGCTTTTCTTTCTTTCATCGCATTCCCAGTGGGTCAGAAGTTTACATACACTCAATTAGTATTGCATTGCCTTTAAATTGTTTAACTTGGGTCAAACATTTCAGGTAGCCTTCCACAAGCTTCCCACATTAAGTGACAGAGCTGGTGTAACTGAGTCAGGTTTGTAGGCCTCCTTGCTCACACACACTTTCTCAGTTCTGTCCACAAATTTTCTATAGGATTGAGGTCAGGACTTTGTGATGGCCACTCCAATACCTTGACTTTGTTGTCGTCCCAAAGCCATTTTGCCACAACTTTGGAAGTATGCTTGGGATCATTGTCCATTTGCCACCAAGTTTTAACTTCCTGACTGATGTCTTGAGATGTTGCTTCAATATATCCACATAGTTTTCCTACCTCATGATGTCATCTATCATGTGAAGTGCACCAGTCCCTCCTGCAGCCAAGCACCCCCACAACATGATGCTGCCACCCCCGTGCTTCACGGTTGGGATGGTGTTCTTCGGCTTGCAAGCATCCCCCTTTTTCCTCCAACATAACAATGGTTATTATGGCCAAACAGTTCTATTTTTGTTATATCAGACCAGAGGACATTTCTCCAAAAAGTACGATCTTTGTCCCCATGTGTAATTTCAAACCGTAGTCTGGCTTTTTTATGGCGGTTTTGGAGCAGTGACTACTCCTTGCTGAGCGGCCTTTTAGGTTATGTCGATATAGGACTCGTTTTACTGTGGATATAGATATTTTTGTACCTGTTTCCTCCAGCATCTTCACATTGTCCTTTTGTTGTTGCACCAAAGTACGTTAATCTCTAGGAGACAGAACGTGTCTCCTTCTTGAGCGGTATGACGGCTGTGTGGTCCCATGGTGTTTATTTGCGTAATATTGTTTGTAGAGATGAACGTGGTACCTTCAGGCATTTGGAAATTGCTCCCAAGGATGAACCAAGCTTGTGGAGGTATGCATTTTCCTTCTGAGGTCTTGGCGGATTTCTTTTGATTTTCCCATGATGTCAAGCAAAGAGGCACTGAGTTTGAAGGTAGGCCTTGAAATACATCCACAGGTACACCTCCAATTGACTCAAAATATGTCAATTAGCATATCAGAAGCTTCTAAAGCCATGACATAATTTTCTGGAATTTTCCAAGCTGTTTAAAGGCACAGTCAACTTAGTGGATGTAAACTTCTGACCCACTGGAATTGTGATACAGTGAATTATACGTGAAATAATCTGTCTTGTTAACAATTGTTGGAAAAATGTACAAAGTAGATGTCCTAACCGACTTGCCAAAACAATAGTTTGTTAACAAGAAATGTGTGGCTTTTCCTACTTTTTCTCTAGACTTGTTCTGTTTTAGTTTTTAAGAATGTAGGTACAGTAGTAATAATAAAATAATAATAACAACAATGAATCAAAAATTTGTACTCTGGGCGAAAAAGAAAGTTCAAATATATGAGTCAACATGAGTGCAGAGGAAAGGGGGCAAACTAGATCCCAATTATCTCGGCCATATACGATTCGAGGTCTCGAAAGGGAAAAGCGTGGACTTGGAAGATGACAAGGGGGTTATGTTCCCTAAGATATGTGTGGATCACCTGATCACTACCACACCAGCAGGTGCAGCCTCCACAGCCACCACACCAGCGGCCTCCACCTCCACAGCCACCGCACCAGCAGGTGCAGCCTCCATAGCCACAGCACCTGCAGGTGCAGCCTCCACAGCCACCACACCAGCGGCCTCCACCTCCACAGCCACCGCACCAGCAGCAGTAGCAGCAACAGCAGCAGCAACAGCAGCAGCAGCAGCAACAGCAACAGCAACAGCAACTGATATAAACAAATGTATATATGTAATCCTGTTGGGGTCAAGCTTTCTACATTGACACGTTTGAAATTACTTGCATTTGGTGGAGCAAGAAATCAAAACCTTAAAGTTGGTTGGATCATTCTCATAATATCATAATATTATATGTTATGTTTGACAGATTTTGAACTCAAGCAACTGTATCCTTGCTCTTTTAAAATTCAGATAGATCCAATGATGTACAAGTACATTATTGGCATCATCAATGAACACAACCACTGGACCGAGACGGTAAGAGCCAATAAGGCAGTACTACAAACTAAGAAATACATACATAATACAGAATATACATGTGATACAGTTGCTCAGCATTCAACACCATAGTACCCTCAAAATTCATCACCAAGCTAAGGATCCTGGGACTAAACACCTCCCTCTGCAACTGGATCCTGGACTTCCTGACAGGCCACCCCCAGGTAGTGAGGGTAGGTAGCAACACCTCTGCCAAGCTGATTCTCAACACTGGAGCTCCCCAGGGGTGCGTGCTCAGTCCCCCCCGTACTCCCTATTCACCCACGACTGCATGGCCAGGCACGACTCCAACGCCATCATTAAGTTTGCTGACGACACAACAGTGGTAGGCCTGATCACCGACAGCGACGAGACAGCCTATAGGTGGTCAGAGGTCAGAGACCTGGCCGGGTGGTGCCAAAATAACAACCTATCCTGCAACGTAACCAAGACTAAGGAGATGATTGTGGACTACAGGAAAAGGAGCACCGAGCACGTCCCCATTCTCATCGACGGGGCTGTAGTGGAGCAGGTTGAGAGCTTCAAATTCCTTGGTGTCCACATCAACAACAAACTAGATTGGTCCAAACACAACAAGACAGTCGTGAAGAGGGCACAACAAAGCCTATTCCCCCTCAGGAAACTAAAAAGATTTGGCATGGGTCCTGAGATCCTCAAAAGGTTCTACAGCTGCAACATCGAGAGCATCCTGACCGGTTGCAACTGCCTGGTACGGCAATTGCTTGGCCTCCGACCGCAAGGCACTTCAGAGGGTAGTGCGTACGGCGGAGTACATCACTGGGGCAAAGCTGCCTGCCATCCAGGACCTCTACACCAAGCGGTGTCAGGGGAAGGCCCTAAAAGACCCCAGCCACCCCAGTCATAGACTGTTCTCTCTACTACCGCATGCCAAGCGGTACCGGAGTGCCAAGTCTAGGACAAAAGAGCTTCTCAACCGTTTTTACCCTCAAGCCTTAAGACTCCTGAACAGGTAACCAAATGGTTACCCGGACTATTTGCATTGTGTGCCTCCCCCAACCCCTCTTTTACGCTGCTGCTACTCTCTGTTTATCTTATATGCATAGTCACTTTAACTATACATTCATTTACATACTACCTAAAAAGGCCCGACCAACCAGTGCTCCCGCACATTGGCTAACCGGGCTATCTGCATTGTGTCTCACCACCCGCCAACCCCTCTTTTTACGCTTCTGCTACTCTCTGTTCATCATATGCATAGTCACTTTAACCATACCTACATGTACATACTACCTCAATCAGCCTGACTAACAGGTGTCTGTATATAGCCTTGCTACTCTTTTCTCAAATGTCTTTTTACTGTTGTTTTATTTCTTTACTTACCTACACACACACACATACACATACACATACACATACACACACACACACACACACACACACACACACACACACACACACACACACACACACACACACATTTTTTCCCCCGCACCATTGGTTAGAGCCTGTAAGCATTTCACTGTATGGTCTACACTATCTTACAAGTAATCTAACAATTTCACAACAAGTACCTTATACACACAAGTGTAAAGGAATTAATGAGAATATGTACACAAAACAATATGGATGAGCGAAGGCTGAACGGCATAGGCAAGATGCAGTAGATGGTATAGAGTACAGTATATACATATGATATGAGTAATGTCGGGTATGTAAACATTATATAAAGTGGCATTGTTTAAAGTGGCTAGTGATACATTTATTACATCCAATTTTTAAATGTTAAAAAGTGGCTAGATATTTGAGTCAGTATGTTGGTAGCAGCCACTCAATGTTAGTGATAGAAGCTGTTTGTAATGCTCCGGGTGTCGTGGGTGTGGAGTCAAAAGCAGGAAACAGAGATTTCAATGCTGTGCGTCTTTTAATAGCGCTTAACACACCACAGGGTGCTCACAAAAGAAACGTTCCCAAAATACAGGGAATCAAAATGTACAATGGAACAAATCACGACCAGGCACAAAACACGTACCTCTACAACAGAGCCGAAGGTTACATAGAAATAATCCCGCACAACAACCAGGCGGGCCGGCTGTCTAATAAAGACAAACTAATTAACCCTACACAGGTGCTACCACTAAACATACAAGGAGGGGGAGGAAAAACAATCAGTGGCAGCTAATAGGCCGGTGACGACGACCGCCGAGCGCCACCCGCCCGGGAAAAGGAAACACCCTCGGTCGGACTCGTGACACTGTTTTTCAGTCTCTCAGTCCCAGCTTTGATGCACCTGTACTGACCTCGTCTTCTGGATGATAGCAGGGTGAACAGGCAGTGGCTCGGGTGGTTGTTCTCCTTGATGATCATTTTGGTCTTCCTGTGACATCGGGTGGTGTAAGTGTACTGGAGGGCAGGTAGTTTGCCCCCGGTGATGCGTTGTGCAGACCTCTGGAGAGCCTTACGGTTGAGGGCAGAGCAGTTGTCGTACCAGGCGGTGATACAGCCCGACAGGATGCTCTCGATTGTGCATCTGTAAACGTTTGTGAGTGTTTTTGGTGACAAGCCAAATTTCTTCAGTCTCCTGAGGTTGAAGAGGCGCTGCTGCACCTTCTTCACCATGCTGTCTGTGTGGGTGGACCATTTCTGTTTGTCCGTGATGTGTACGCCGAGGAACTTAAAACTTTCCACCTTCTCCACTACTGTTCCGTCGATGTGGATAGGGGGCTGCTCCATCTGCTGTTTCCTGAAGTCCACAATCATCTCCTTTGTTTTGTTGAGATTGAGTGTGAGGTTATTTTCTTGACACTACCCTCCGAGTCCCTCATCTCCTCCATGTAGGCCGTCTCGTCGTTGTTGGTAATCAAGCCTACCACTGTAGTATCATCTGCAAACTTGATGATTGAGTTTGAGGTGTGCATGGCCACGCAGTCGTGGGTGAACAGGGAGTACAGGAGAGGGCTGAGAATGCACCCTTGTGGGGCCCCAGTGTTGAGGATCAGCGGGGTGGAGATGTTGTTTCCTACCCTCACCCCCTGGGGGCGGCCCGTCAGGACCCAGTTGCACAGGACCCAGTTGCACAGGGCGGGGTCGAGACCCAGGGTCTCGAGCTTAATGACGAGTTTGGAGGGTACTATGGTGTTAAATGCTGAGCTGTAGTCGATGAACAGCATTCTTACATAGGTATTCCTCTTGTCTAGATGGGTTAGGGCAGTGTGCAGTGTGATTGCGATTGCATCATCTGTGGACCTATTGGGGCGGTAAGCAAATTGGAGTGGGTCTAGGGTGTCAGGTAGGGTGGAGGTTATATGGTCTCCAAATGTATATCTCCTTCCTCACCCATGCCAACAATATGTTACTTCTTGTGAGGTCTTTGCCTTGAAAGTAAGTATGCAAGTATAAATAGTGCAAAATTAGCCTACTGAAAGGTTAAACAGAACTGTCAAATTATATTATAGCTGTGTCGTTGTATACTTGCAAATTATAATCTTAAGTGTAACAATTTTTTCAGGGAAAACTGAAATGGCCATCACATATTTTTTCCCCAGTTTGCTGAATGTGTTCTGAAGGAGTCGATTGTCTTTTCAAATACAGACAAATATGTTAACATCATGAGAGAAGAAATAGCAGTCACTCTCTTCCAAAACACTGGTATGTGTAACCGCTGTTTGAAGAAGTGGACCAAAGCGCAGCGTGGTAAGTGTTCATGATATTTTAATAGAACTGAACACTGAAATAATAACGACGACGACGAAACCGAAACAGTTCTGTCTGGTGCAGACACAAAAACAGAAAACAACTACCCACAAAACACAGGTGGGAAAAAGCAACCGAAGTATGGTTCTCAATCAGAGACAACTACAGACAGCTGCCTCTGATTGAGAACCATACCCGGCCAAACACACAGATATAGAAAACATAGAACACAAAACATAGAATGCCCACCCCAACTCACGCCCTGACCAAACCAAAATAGAGACATAAAAAGGATCTCTAAGGTCAGGGCATGACAGTATGTTCAATTTCTAAGTTTAAAAAAAACAACATTTATATGGATCTTTCAAGGTTATCTTTGATCCAACTTCTGACTAGATGGCCTCTAAAACACATGTATTTAAATAATTTTGTCACAAGCAGCCTGTACTATTCCCTTGTTCCCTGTTTGCTCAGAAAAATAAATGTAAAGATGTATCGACTACTTGACATTATGTTTTGCTCGATGACCTGAGCCAACTGTGCCACTTCTGTGGGGATGTGGACAATAATGAGGAAGATACTAACTGGGCAATTGCTTGTTCACATCTAAAGGCACATATTTACGATGACGAATTTGTATAAGCAGTAATATTTCTAGAGGTAGTATTATCCGCTTTGTCTGATAATGAAATAATTGTAATTCAAGAAAATGTATTTCATGTTTTAAATATATTAAACTTTTTCATCATAAATTTCAGATTGGTTGTGACCGCTGCCCACAATGGTTCCACCAGTCCTGTATGAAAACCATTCCATCATTGAAGGATTATGTCTGCGCTGCCTGTCAGGACGAGGTTAGGCTTGAGTTCCAGGCGATGGTTTCACCTGGAAAACTTTCCATAAAAAGTGGACAAAATGTACAGTTGAGCTGTTGCAGCTTTCCAATTTATTTATGTTATTTATTGTCTTTTTATATTTGATTTATTGTCATTTTATATCTTATTATGCAAATATTTAAGTTTGTATTTCCTATATAATGTTTGTTAACAAACGTGACTTTCTGTGATGTTTTTGTGTTATTGTGGATAATATTTGTGATTTATCTTTATTTTCTTAAACATTAGAAAACGTTTCTAAAATAAATGTTTGTTTCTTTATACTCTAATATTGCTTTCCGTGGCACGCACTACTGGTCAACATGGGCTACCAAATGATTATGAAGTGTGCCAGGCCTTGCAGTCCCAAAATAGAAGAGGGGGGGATTTCAGCAGGCAAGAAAATATCCCCTTGCCGAAATCCCCCCCCCCTTCTAATTTCCTTAATCTTGTGGCTAGACTCAAATACTTTCTGTGGCACACACTACAGATCAACATGAGCTACCAAAATTATTCATAAGTGTGCCAGGCCTTGCAGTCGAAGAGAGAAGGAGGGGGGAGAATTTCGGCAGGCAAGACAGCCTTCCCGAAATCCTGATCTGTGGCACACATCAGAGTCAAATTCCTTCTATAGAACAAACATCTTATCAGGATAGGCAACCAAAATGAATAATTAATGTAACTGTTATATTAAACATAGAGGAGGGAGTAAAATGTAGGCAAGCAATTAACATTTCGGAACAACTACTAGTCGAAAAAGACATGGGAGAGATGACGAATTTTGGCAAAGAGATTTATTCATAGACTAATATACTTGAAACAAATAGCCAAACCGAAAACTGCAGACATTATTAGTGCCTCCTCGTGATCAAACCAACGTAAAAAATAAAATGAAAAGCAGCCTAACGTGATCAGAAATCTTAACTAGCAAGCAAGTCGCAGCGATGAAGAATTGAGCGCGTGCGCGTTCACGCGAAGTTGGGTTGAGGGGGAGAATTCTGGCAGCAGGGAGATTTTTGGCACAACACCGGCTCTGATCATAGTGTAATGAGTCAGGCAGGGAGAGTGAGCTCGTCCATGGAGGGGGTTGAACCCTCAACCTTCTGGCCCGTAGCCCGACTGTACCACAAAAGCATATTGAAATGGAAAAGTCGATATATCCACATTTATAACAGCTCTTTTTATTTGTTATTTGTGGTCGTAAACATTATTTTGAGTTTATCCTATGAGGGGAGAGGGTGTGCAATGTATTTTACAGTACAATGGGAGGGTCAGGTGCGTTTCTTTAAATGACCAGCAAAAATATCGAACTGCCCCTAATTAAAAGATCACACAGCAATAGTTCTGAAAAATAAAATAAAAAGTATAATGTCCTCTGGTACAGGCCTTGCCTGACGCTTTGAGGAATGGCCCCACTGTTGGAGAGCGGCACTGCACACTAACGCTGATAAATAGCTGACAGTATGGTCGTGGATGCTGCTGCTGACTTGTGAGAAAAGAAATGGCAACATTGTGAATTCAGAGTCATCTCAGAGAATCAGAACAAATGGACTCTAGGCTCGAAGGACACAGTCCTTTTTCTCTCACTTTTTTTAATTCCCCAAGGTGGTGCTTGGATGTGTAGAATGTGTGTGCGTACTCACGTGGCCCGAGGCCAGATCTTTAGCATCCAATATATGTATTTTTATTGTTAGTGGTTCATGCCCAAAGGGTCTCTGTCCCTCTTTTGTAAATGAAGCGGCCTGTCTTTTATCTGTGCATGAAAAGTACAACATGGCTGCCACACTAGGAATGGGAAGATCTGAGGTGATGTATTGTTGCGGTCCATCCAGGATGACGCATGGGGCTGGCGATAAAAATCATCACCAGACTCTGTATCATCCACTGGTGTCTACTACAATCCACTAGCCCTCACTTTTGTAACACCGACCATGGATTTGAAGCTTCAAATGTCGCCATTTTTGTATTGATTTGCACTTCTCGGATGAAGTGATCATTCCCCATTTGAATAATTTCCTCATCATTCCATAGATACACTTGCTTTCAACTTGCTCTATTTTGGCCAACCGGCTAGGAGATGTCTAGAGCAGCATTTTATATGGCTGCTGTTTCTGTTTGTGGGCTCTGGTGCCTGGCTGGGTATGCTACTGCTCCTGGCAGAATGAAATATTGATTGCAAAGCTAGTCTGCCTGGTCCTATTCATATTGATGTGGGGATCAGCGATAAGAATGTGGTTGTATTGAATTATTCATTTCCTGGAATAATGCAGGTTAAGTACTAGGATAAAGCTACAACAGCGCCATCAACGATTTGAGCGTAAGAAAGTCTTTCTTTTCCTTTTTTTAAACCTTTATTTAACTAGGCAAGTCAGTTAAGAACTAATTCTTATTTACAATGACGGCCTACACCAGCCAAACCCAGACGACGCTGGGCCAATTGTGCGCCGCCCTATGGGACTCAATCACGGCTGGTTGTGATACAGCCTGGATTCAAACCAGGGTCTGTAGTGACGCCTCTAGCACTGAGATGTAGTGCCTTAGACCGCTGCGCCACTCGGGAGCATTGTGCTTAACTCACATTAGTCACAATACAGTATTTTTCAGCCTACCTAACAACCAAACAAGACTGTTGGTGTAACAAACAGTTTCCAGTTGTTTGCCAAGTTACACATCTTGGCCGTGCCACAAATTAAAATGATGGAGGCAAAATTGATTGGTTTTGATAATGCCACACCATTAGCGCAGCTACGTGCAGCAAACTTTAATGATAGAATCAAATGTCTTTGCCTGGAGACAAATAGTACGTTATTGTCTCGTTATAATAATTTCTCATTAATGTCGGAAAAAGGGCACCTCTTCTGAGAGGGTCATTATGAGGCCATTAGTGAATAAATTGTTAAGACGCTGATGAACGATTCCATACTTGTGTTACTGTGATATAAGACATGGCTCACCTTTTCTTCACGTCTCTCGCCCCAATCAAATAATAGTTTTTCATTGTCACGTTTGCCCATTGAGCCACACACATGACAGTTTATGACTGTGTCGAGGTCAAATTCTTAGAGGCAATTACAGAGGCAGTAATACGGTTTGTAATAGATTGCACATTAGATTCCTGTGTATTCAGGTCGAAATGTGACCCCTGTTGTGCATGTTGACCTCTCTGCTTGCGTCTGTCTGTCTGTCTGTCTGTCTGTCTGTCTGTCTGTCTGTCTGTCTGTCTGTCTGTCTGTCTGTCTGTCTGTCTGTCTGTCTGTCTGTCTGTCTGTCTGTCTGTCTGTCTGTCTGTCTGTCTGTCTGTCTGTCTGTCTGTCTGTCTGTCTGTCTGCCCTCATGTTCCTGTGTCTGTCCGACTGTCAATGTCTCTGTGTACACTCTCTCAGTCCACCAGTCTCTGTGGAGCAGCCTTCTGCCCTCCTCTCTGTCTCTTTCTGCCTGAGAGGGATCTGTCAGAGTTGCTCAGGGTACCTGTGAGCTTTCATTAGTGTGAGTGGAGGCTTGTCATGGCCCCCCTCCCCGGGCCTCAAAATACCACAGAGACCTTTTCCAGGGAGGCGGTGGGTGATCACTTCTCCCATTCCAGCAGGGAGCTCGAGCTCAGCCCCGTTTCCAATGGATACGGCCCTGCAGGGAACTAGGGCCTATCGACCGCTGCAGTCAGCAGCCAGTAATTAGCTGCTTTTCTCCCGCAGAGACAGAGAAGACCTTGGTTCCATGCTCTCCACAAATTCTAAGACATATCATTTCAATGGGGCTCATTCTATTTTGTGTTTCTATTACTCCCTTCTGAATCCATTTGTGGTCTGCTCGTGATGTATTACTCTATTCCTCTATATGTGAAGGACGGCTGCGATCAGCATTCAGTACTATCTGCTCTCTGCCCAGAAAGACATGTGTGATAGTTACACACAAAGTCAGAGACGTACAGATAATCCTTGGCTATGTATGTCAGCTGATGTAGGCGAGACATCTTCTAGCGTGACGAGACGCAGCAATATAAGGTGATGTATGCGTCAAGACCCCCTTGTCTCACAGAATCCATATTAGAAAGTCCCTCGGAAAAATATATAATATGGCTGCAGTACCGGCTCCGACTCTGTTCCTTCTTGCACTGAGACCCCTAGATGATTGGTCCTAAAGGGGACAGTGTCATCTCAGACTAACACACGTTTCCAAGGCCAGATCAAAAGGTACTGACTCGTTTCAATACTTCTGTAGACCAGCTAGCTACAGGTGTAAGGTGTGAGTCGTGTTTGACTGGCTGCGACGGCAAAAAGGCAGGAGGAATCGGTGTTGATGATGCTCCTGAAGCACAAGGCTTGGTCTGCTGTCACTCTCTCTCTCTCTCTCTCTCTCTCTCTTTCTCTCTCTCTCTCTCTCTTCACTCAGCCTGTGTCCAACTTCAAAGCTGTTTTCTCTCCAGGGTGCCTTGGCAACGAATTCATTTGGTGACAAGGAGGAAGGAGACAGAATCCACTCGAGCACATTGTTACAGCAGAGTAGGAATTGGAAACAGCCAGGGATCACAGTAGCCTATGGATTTCTCGGGTTGACATGGTGATCAAAAAAACTTGTCGACAGGATGAGCTTTGGGCTTCAAAGGGAGTCCGACGACTGAGTGGAAGTTGAGGTCAAACAGGGGCATAGTAACACACTGTCCAATATACTTTAGTTACACAGAACATCCCTCTTTCTTTTCTTCTCTGTGTCTCCAGGCAGTTAATTTGTACTCTTTTTAATTAATAGCCTCATCTGGTGATTGATTACTTTGTGACTAGGCCCTATAAAAGGAGTCAGTAAAATGGGCAGATGTCTCATCTCATGCCTCATGAAAAGTTCAGAACGAACAGACGGACAATTAAAGCTCAAATTTGTCCCCCCCAAAATATCACATTGTAGCAAATGTTGCGAGAAGTCCTGAGGAAAAGGAATACTGGAAAGAACAATAGGGCCTCTCTGCGTTGTTAAATAGAGTAGCCCATACTGCAGTACCTTAGGATGCTGTGGATTTTGAGCTTGATGTTGCTGGGCTGCCAGATCATTTTGTTGCCAGGTTGAGGTGGCTGTTCTGTTATCTTTCTGTTAGAACACAGCGGCTTGTAAGTGGGCCAAATCCTCTATCAGCCTGTGGCCAGCTGTCATATTCAGGTGGCAGTGGCTCTGCCACAGTAGTCAAACAGCAGTTAATTAAACTTGGTTATTGGATTGAAGCGTTATCAGCATGTTTGTGTATATTTTACGAGTTTATAGACCAAAAAAAAAAGTAAACCATTGAAAATGTAGCTTGTGTATAATATTTGTATCAACTTCCATATGTCTGACTAGTGAGAATAGCAAAGATTCATGAAATGGAGCGAATTTGAAAGAGAAAATGATGATGCCTTTTGCAATTATGTGCTACAAGTGATTTGTACTTGGAGCCCATCAATGATTCATTTGTTGAGCTGAATTTGTTCTTTCACAAAAGCAATTATTGAAGTTTTACACAGTTAACTCTGCAGCTGAAGCAATTGACACTTTTCAGAAAGTTTCAATCCCTCCGTTTGCTTTAAGGCCATCTGTTTTGATATGATTGATCAGTACATTTGAGGCCATAATAGTTTTTTGTTTAATTATGTTTTTATTACTAAGATGCACACACTGTACTGTGGGACTGCATGGCTGGACTGGCAGCTGTATGGCTATGATTATGAGTCATTATAGCAATTCATTTGACGCCAAACTGTTTTCTTTTTCACACTCATTTTCCGAATGCCAAATAAAGGCAGCAAAAGCACTGTTGCACTATGGGACCGCTCATCCATTTTGTACTGTGTATTTTTCCCTAATCCTCTTTGTCTACCCTTGGCTTTTCTCATTTGCATTTGAACGAGGGTGAGATGCAAGCGAGGGTAGTGGGAGGTAAAACTGGTTAATTGTGTAAAGACTAATGAATTTGTCATGTAATGATGAGAGGACTGCCAGAAGTGTGTGAAAAGCGTCGGCTAGGGATCGGATAAGGCCATGGTCTCTCCAAGGCCTTCCTTGTTTACTTTTTTATCATTTTCTAATGAAGATAATGGAGGAAGAGGTGTGTGGACTCACATAATTAATATAAAACCTTTTTTTTGTATTTTATTGTATCTATGTGTGCACTTCTCTCCTGAAAATAATGTGACAACTCTGAGACACTTCTCGAAGATAGACTTTATCTCATAGTAAAGTTCTCGGCAAACGGCCTTGGAACAAAAGTTATAAATAAGAAACTGGTCAGATTTATAAATACAATAAACCTCACCTTTTTGATAGAGCAATTCATTGGGTGCACACTGTACACTCTTAGAGAAAAAGGCATTATCTAGAACCTAATGGTTATTTGGCTGTCCCCATAGGAGAACCCTTTGAAGAACCCCTTTTGGTTCCAGGTAGAACGCCAAAAGGGTTCTACCTGAAACTAAAAAGGGTTCTACCTGGAACCAGAAAGGTTTCTCCTATGGGGACAGCTGAAAAACCCTTTTTGAACCCTTTTTCTACGTGTGTTCAGGAAACTAGGCGTATGTCGCAAGTCACGACTTCACAGGAGAGCCTTTTGTACGTAAAAAATATTATTTTTAGCAAAATGAGTTTTTTGGTAGAAATGCTTTCTCGAACATGTGAACTTTAATGTGCCTTAATATCAAACTTGTACGTCATCTGTAAATATGAATAAAATTGTTTAAATTATGAGCCTAGTTGGTTTAGCCACAGAGAAAGCCAGCAACCTTCCCGCTAGCCAAGATTGGCTGAGATAATGAGTGGGACGGACATGCGAGAGATGAGTTTGGATTGGTCTGCGCTGTTTCATATTGTGTCTATAAAATGAGCTGCTCATAATGCCTAGCTAATCCTTTCTACTGTAGTTTATAACATTTAAATATATAATGTTAGCCATGGATAATTGCAAATATGTTGCTACTGCTCTCAATAATATTGCCTCTCTGAATTTATCAGGTGCTCTCGACTAAGGTCAGTGGGAAAAAGTTGTGATGGACTACTTTCTGGACGATGAATGCTGACTCTCTCTCACTCTGAAAATAACACTTTTTGAACTCAGTAGAACACAACGGACCAAACAAGCTGTGCAAACTAAACGGAAACAACACAGGATGTCTTATTAAAGGGGTATCAGTCTGTCGTGAAGGTTTCATCCATGTATACAGGTAAGAATTTAGCTACAGATTCAGATATTATACGTTTCTCATTTTGTCAGAAAGCTGAAGCTTGCTGTTAACTAGCCAGCTGGAGTTTGATGGCTGGCTTGCTAACTAACATTAAACCTAATGTTATTTGGTTAACTTTAGCTTGCGATGACAGTCGGGTTTGTATTGCTAGTAACATTACTCGATGGATTTGGATTATAGTTAATTTTTTAGCTAGAGTTAACGTGACATGTATGAGGATTCTGTGTTATGCACTATAGCCCATTACCATATATGTGATTGAATATTATCTGCTGTTGGCTTGTGTGGATGTTATGTACAGTGCCTTGCGAAAGTATTCGGCCCCCTTAAGTTAATAGTTTGTAGCACCACCTTTTGCTGCGATTACAGCTATAAGTCGCTTGGGGTATGTCTCTATCAGTTTTGCACATCGAGAGACTGAAATTTTTTCCCATTCCTCCTTGCAAAACAGCTCGAGCTCAGTGAGGTTGGATGGAGAGCATTTGTGAACAGCAGTTTTCAGTTCTTTCCACAGATTCTCGATTGGATTCAGGTCTGGACTTTGACTTGGCCATTCTAACACCTGGATATGTTTATTTTTGAACCATTCCATTGTAGATTTTGCTTTATGTTTTGGATCATTGTCTTGTTGGAAGACAAATCTCCGTCCCAGTCTCAGGTCTTTTGCAGACTCCATCAGGTTTTCTTCCAGAATGGTCCTGTATTTGGCTCCATCCATCTTCCCATCAATTTTAACCATATTCCCTGTCCCTGCTGAAGAAAAGCAGGCCCAAACCATGATGCTGCCACCACCATGTTTGACAGTGGGGATGGTGTGTTCAGGGTGATGAGCTGTGTTGCTTTTACGCCAAACATAACGTTTTGCATTGTTGCCAAAAAGTTCCATTTTGGTTTCATCTGACCAGAGCACCTTCTTCCACATGTTTGGTGTGTCTCCCAGGTGGCTTGTGGCAAACTTTAAACGACACTTTTTATGGATATCTTTAAGAAATGGCTTTCTTCTTGCCACTCTTCCATAAAGGCCAGATTTGTGCAATATACGACTGATTGTTGTCCTATGGACAGAGTCTCCCACCTCAGCTGTAGATCTCTGCAGTTCATCCAGAGTGATCATGGGCCTCTTGGCTGCATCTCTGATCAGTCTTCTCCTTGTATGAGCTGAAAGTTTAGAGGGACGGCCAGGTCTTGGTAGATTTGCAGTGGTCTGATACTCCTTCCATTTCAATATTATCGCTTGCACAGTGCTCCTTGGGATGTTTAAAGCTTGGGAAATCTTTTTGTATCCAAATCCGGCTTTAAACTTCTTCACAACAGTATCTCGGACCTGCCTGGTGTGTTCCTTGTTCTTCATGATGCTCTCTGCGCTTTTAACGGACCTCTGAGACTATCACAGTGCAGGTGCATTTATACGGAGACTTGATTACACACAGGTGGATTGTATTTATCATCATTAGTCATTTAGGTCAACATTGAATCATTCAGAGATCCTCACTGAACTTCTGGAGAGAGTTTGCTGCACTGAAAGTAAAGGGGCTGAATAATTTTGCACGCCCAATTTTTCAGTTTTTGATTTGTTAAAAAAGTTTGAAATATCCAATAAATGTCGTTCCACTTCATGATTGTGTCCCACTTGTTGTTGATTCTTCACAATTTTTTTATATCTTTATGTTTGAAGCCTGAAATGTGGCAAAAGGTCGCAAAGTTCAAGGGGGCCAAATACTTTCGCAAGGCACTGTATGTGTTATGCAACATAGCTGACTTGAGACATTGTTAACAGTTTCAGGGCCATGGGCCTTTCTCATGATGGAAAAATACAGAATAACATGAAGACAGGAACTGTGCAATGAGTTGGGGGGGCACATTCAGAACGCAGTGTTGAGAGAACAAATAGTCTTTTGTTAGATAACAGGAGCCAGGTGCGAGATAACGGTATCGAGCATGAGCGCATAGATATTCTTCACAGCAACAGTTACATCTATCAACTGAAGCGCTTAGGGGGCTGGGACCAGCTCTGCGGCAACAATCAACGATAGGCTGGGTGAGTGTAAACCACGCCCAGTCTCTACTCTGACAGGCCGGCTCGGAAGCAGGAACTATTTCTGACAGAGTATATTTATAATATCTTTGTCAAGAACAAGTCAGTTCTCTGTTTGCCCTGCGAGGTGGGACAGAGAGGCCGTATATACGAAAATTGCATTTACCACTTATTACTTAGCTAAAAAAAAATACATAGTGTACAATCGGTGACTCTATGTCATATTTATCCTGATACCAGATTCGACTTGACGCAACCCTAAAACATGTCTAAACAAAAGACCCCAAGTTAAAGCTTGCTGTTAGCTAGCTAACGTTAGCTGAGGCTAGGCGGCTGGCTTGCTAGCTAACATTAACTTATGTGTATGAGGTGTGTGTAACGTTAGTGATGTTTTCTCAGAATGCTATTTCACATTGCTAGTTATAGCCTAATGTTAACTAGCTAACTAGCTAACATTGAACCTATTGGTTAACTTTAGCTAGCTATGACAATTGGTTTGTATTGCTAGTTAAATCTTGCTGTTAGCTAGCCAGCTAACATTACCTGTATGAACTGTGTGTAGTGATATCTCAGAATGCCATTTTGCATCTATTGTATAATAATGCTAAAATATTTGTCCCTGGAATTTGTCTTTCAACATCAATCAGTAGAACACGCCTGACTCTGATCCATCAGTCATAGTCATCAAAAAGAGAGGAAGCGCAAGCAAAGGCAGCAGCGCAGTCATCAACTGCATGCACCATTTCTTCACCAACTACAGAGTTGGAAAAACACGTGTGGACCTGAATTGTGATAACTGCAGTGGCCAAAACAAGAACAAGTTTGTGCTCTGGTATTGTGCCTGGTGGACCATGCACAAGCTCCAGCACAATCTGGACCTTCACTTCCTGATCACAGGCCACACCAAGTTTGGCGCTTCGGCCTCATCAAGCAGCTCTTCAGAAAGACCAGAGTGAACACTTTGTCTGAGGTTGCTGGTGTTGTGAAGGACAGCACTGTGACAGGGGTCAACATCCCACAGCTGGTTGGACTGGAGGATGTTACGGTGCTGGTGGAAAGCTATGGCTGACAACAACACCTGACTCCATACTTCAGGCTGCTGCCACAAATCAAGCAGTACCAGCACTTCAGGTAAAAAACATTTTCATTGTATGACGTAATTCTTATCTAAACTAACTTTGAAGATGAATTGGTGTTGTGCAGGCTTGTAATGTCTTCTGATTTTTTTGTTATTCCCTGTTTTACAGCTAAGAGGCTTTGGAGCCTGATGTTGTCGCCAAGGAGCATTCGGACTGTCATGATCAGTTTTCAGTTGCTGTGCTACGCTGACATCCTTCCTCCCATAGATGGTCTGCCTGTAAAAGCACCACCTGGAATGGACACAGCTAGACAAACTATCTTTTTGACAAGATCAGGGAGTTTTGCGACGAAGAGGCTATGGACAATCCAAGCCCTGCACCAAAGTCAAGGGCAGGACAGAAACAGGCTCTCCGAATATAGATTCCCTTGTTCATGCGTGGTTTGGACGGACCAGTCATCTGCACTATCTGCAGTGCCTCTATTCACATGACTCTCTCCTAACACTCACGCCATACGTTGTTGCTACTATTTTTTTGTTTATCCCGCTGCTCAGCCACTTTACCCCTGATTGTATGCATATAACTACCTCGTCTATCACTGATATCGTTATTGATATTGCTCTAGTACATACTGTATATTTTATTTATATTGACACTATCTATTTCTGATATTGCTACTATGCACTAACATGTTTGCTGTACCGTTTACACCTTCTGTAGAGACCAATGACCAAGACTGCAAAATATTGATATATAAAATTAATATTGATGTGTGGTTGTAACATGATTTTGTGACATACCACAACAACATCATGTGACCGTATCAAGTGTCCACCACATAAATATAAGTGACGCATGCATCTGTTTATGTACTGCACATGTGCAAAAAAACAAACTCACTCAGGTTGCAAGGCCTTAACTTATGTATATAATACTATGTGATAAGTGGATGTGTAACAGTATATAAAGTATGCTAATGTACTGGTGTGAAGGCATTTGGGCAGTGGTGTAAAGTACTTAAGTAAAAATACTTTACAGTACTACTTAAGTCATTTTTTTTGTGGCATCTCTACATTACTATTTATATTTTTGTCAACTTTAACTTCACTACATTCGTAAAGAAAATAATGTACTTTTTCGTCCATACATTTTCCTTGACACCCAAAAGTACTCGTTACAATTCACACACTTATCAAGAGGACATACCTGGTCATCCATACTGCCTCTGATCTAGCAGACTCACTAAACACAAATGCTTAGTTTGCAAATTATGTCTTAGTGCTGGAGTGTGCCCTTGGCTCTTAACAATATTTGTTATTTTTTATGTTGCTGTCTGGTTTGCTTAATATAAGGAATTTGATACTTAAGTACATTGTGCCCATGGCTATCTGTCAAATCATTTTTTTTAAATACAATTGTGCCGTCTGATTTAATATAAGAAATTTGAAAGGATTTATACTTTTACTCAAGTATGACAATTTAGTACTTGTCATACTTGGATGTGGCTGGAGGTTAAAGCATTTATTTCACGTGACCATTCAATTTTTAGACAAGTGTGTCCGGGTAAGCGTCATCTAATATTTAGAAAATATTTTTATCTAGACACTTTCTGTTACCTGGAATTTTTCCTTATTGTAGGCTACTACCACTTTTAGTCTTAATCTTTACTAGACCACACTGTTTAGCACATGACCTCACATGTGCATTCTTAAAGAGATGGGTGGTGCTGGCTTAAGAGGGTGTGAACAATGCTGAATGGGTGTAGACAAAGGAGAGCTCTCCAGTAGGTACCAAAACATTCAAAGACCCTTTTCTCAAAAGTGTATGAACTTTCAAAGTAAAAATACTTTCCCATTGTTCCTCAAAAACACCATGTATGACATTCCAGTTTGTAGCTCTGAGTTTCTACTTTTATCCAATGTAAAAAAAATAAACGATTTCACATTTTGCTACATAAAACCAAATCCAGATGGTGAGTCACATATTGCCACTTAAACTTCTGTGAAAGGACAGAACATGTTTTGCAGGTCTCCTATATTTATCAGTCTTGAAGTATTGACTGAAGGAATAGAATATTTAAGCCTAAAAAAATGTATGTTGTGTAAATCCATCTATTTTCCTGATGAGAGAGGTGAGAGGGACTTATGTGAATGCTATGCAGGTCTCTGTCTATATCAGTCATGAAGTATTGACTGAAGGAATATAATTTACAGTGCTGGATTTTGCAATCTCCTACATGGGTCAAATCCATATATGTTCCTGATGAGAGAGGTGAGTGGGACCACAGAAGAAATCCACAATTACATTAGTTTTATGCTCTGTGTTGCAGTCCAGCTTTATAGGGTAAAGATACCAAGGCTTTTCATAATTCATGAATACACTGCCTTCCAGCATTCAACACCATAGTTCCCTCCAAGCTCATCATTAAGTTTGAGGCCCTGGGTCTCAACACCCCACACTGTGCAATTGGGTCCTGGACTTCCTGACGGACCACCCCCAGATGGTGAAGGTAGGAAACAACATCTCCACTTCGCTGATCCTCAACACTGGGGCAACACAAGGGTGCGTGCTGAGCCCCCTCCTGTACTCCCTTTTCACCCATGACTGGGTAGACATGCACGTCTCCAACTCAATCATCAAGTTTGCAGACGACACAACAGTAGTAGACTTGATTACCAACAACGGCGAGACAGCCTACAGGGAGGAGGTGAGGGCTCTTGGAGTGGGGTGAAAATAACGTCTCACTCAACATCAACAAAACAAAGGAGATGATCGTGGGGAGCACACCCCTATCCACATCGACGGGACAGCAGTGGAGAAGGTGTAAAGTTTTAAGTTCCTCGGCATACATATCACTGACAGACTGAAATGGTCCACCCACACAGACAGCGGGCTGAAGAAGACGCAACAGAGCCTCTTCAACCACCAGGAGGCTGAAGAAATGTGTCTTGTCACCTAAAACCCTCACAAACTTTTACAGATGCACAATTGAGAGCATCCTGTCGGGCTGTATCATCGCCTGGTATGGCAACTACACCGCCCACAACCACAGGGCTCTCCAGAGGGTGGTGCGTTCTGCACAAAGCATTACTGGGGGCAAACTACCTGCCCTCCAGGACACCTACACCACCCGATGTCACAGGAAGGCCAAAAAAATCATCAAGGACAACAATCACCCGAGCCACTGCCTGTTCACCCCGCTATCATCCAGAAGGCGAGATCAGTACAGGTGCATCAATGCTGGGACCGAGAGACTGAAAAGAAGCTTCTATCTCAAGGCCATCAGACTGTTAAATAACCATCACTAGCACAGAGAGGCTGCTGCCTACATACAGACTTGAAATCATTGGCCACTTTAATAAATGGAACACTAGTCACTTTAATAATACCACTTTAATAATGTTTACATATCTTGCATTACTCATCTCGTATGTATATTCTGTATTTTATACGATCTATTGCATCTTAGCCTATGCCGCTCTGACATTGCTCATCCATATATTTATATTTATATATTCTTATTCCATTCCTATACTTAGATTTGTGTGTATTAGGTATTTGTTGTGGAATTGTTAGATATTACTTGTTAGATATTGCTGCGCTGTAGGAACTAGAAGCACAAGCATTTCACTACACTCGCAATAACATCTGCTAACCATGTATATGTGACCAATAACATTTCATTTGATTTATCCACTTAGCAAAATGTCTTGTATTATTATGCTACACTCCCAGGCATAAATACGCAGAAGAGAGGGCGAGGGTTGTGGGTTGAAGTTGCACAAATATATTTTTTGTTTTGATGCAAAATAACCCTTGAATATCGAATGGAAACGAGGGGTTAGAGTCGTGTTCTAGACTTGCAGACACCCACTGGGAACACAATTCAGTGACCGTGGTCCACACTCTGTTTTTATCCAGTCCAATTATACTGTATCTGAGTCACTGTATCTGAATGTTGATTTGCTCTTTTGTCGTAGAGTTCTGCATGCAGCTTTGAGTCTTTATGGCCAATATGATTCTACGACACTCAGACAGACATAAACAAGCATGCTGTTGTGATAAACAAAATGCAGCAGCTTATTTGAGTGCAGTGTTTATGCTTTACAAGTGTTATCTCTGTTACTGTCAATGGAGACAGAAGGTCCCTCATATTTGATTTAATCAATAAAGCCTTGGTGTTCCCACCTTAGACTAATAGATGTATGGAATAACCGCAGCATTAGATAATGTACGTATTGCACACCTTGACCTCTGTAGCAAGTTCTTCTTCCTGTTTCTTACTTCCTCCTATTGTAAATGGCTGACCAACTGTTCACACCAGTGCATACAATAGATGATAGACGCATAATTCAGTGTGCATTATACCCTCTGAATTGAGAATCAAATAGCTTGATGGTCCATGTTATTACCCTCTTAAAACAAAGTCTATATGATCGGGATGGGGTACGCCAATTGAACATGTGATTATTATTATTTTTCTTTTCTTTTTTCTTCACATTTTCAAACAGTCCATTTATATTTTCCAACGGGGCTATACATTTGGGTGATGTTTTTTTCTTGCCTGAGTAGCCCCGTTTCACTGCCAATCTAGTGTTCAGCAAAATAACAACACAATGTCAAATACAGGTAGCCTAGTCAAATAATTAACATCCAATCACATTAAACGTTACTCTCTCGCGGGAATTCCACTTAACAGTCCATATGTAGCCAAACGTAGCTGCTGCTCATGTTGGTATCTGTACTGATGCTGCAAAAGCCATGACAGGGGGACATAGTGGAGTGGTAATGCGTGTGCAAGCAGTTGCTCCCGACACCACTTGGGTACACTGCAGCATCCACCGAGAGGCTCTTCCTGCCAAGGGAATGCTTGACAGCTTGAAAGATGTTTTGGACACTACAGTGAAAATGTAGTTGTTAAAGCAAGGTGTATTGCTCTTGTGTATTTTCTGCACTATGCAATGATATTGGCAGCGACCATGTAACGCTTTTACAACATACAGAAGTGCGCAGGTTATCAAGGGGCAAAGTATTGCCACCTTTTTTTAAATTGAGAGACGAGCTTAAAGTTTTCTTTACTGACCATATTTTTCACTTGTCTGACCGCTTGCATGATGATGAGTTTCTCACACGACTGGCCTATTTGGGTGATGTTTTTTCTCGCCTGAATGATCTGAGTTTAGTATTGTAATAGAATGTAGAGGAACAAGCTAAACTAAGAAAAAAATGCTTAATTCCCAGGTATTTTTCCCGAGACATTAAGGTCATAGTGGATGGTAATGCAATACACACATCTGAGCAAAAATATTCAATATGCGGGACAAAATTGAGGCTTTTAACTCAAGCTTACGGACTATGTCAAATGTGATATAGCGAAGCACCTGAATGAGTTGGATGCGCAATTACCCAGGTACTTTCCCCAAACCGATGACATGAACAGCTGGATTCGTTATCCCTTTTCTGCCCTGCCTCCAGTCCACTTACCGATATCTGAACAAGAGAGCCTCATCAAAATTGCAACAAGCGGTTCTGTGAAAATTGAATTTAATCAGAAGCCACTGCCAGAGTTCTGGATTGGGCTGCACTGAGTATCCTGCCTTGGCAATCACGTACCTACGTGAGAGTAGATTCTCGGTACGCACTAGCATGAAAACTAAATACAGGCTTGGACTGTGTGTGGAAAATGATTAAAGACTGCGACTCTCTCCAATACAACCCAACATTGCAGAGTTATGTGCATCCTTTTGTTATGTTGTAATCTATCTGAGTAAGAACTCCACGGACACTTAAACCAACTTCATTCTTCCCAAAGGATTGAACAGCTGAATCGACAAAAGCACTGATATTTAACCCTTTGTCCTAGGCTGAGTCCCCTCCTACACATCTGAACAGCCAATGCATCTCTGTTGCTATACAGAACCTTAGTGATACCTGTTCTTCCTCACTTCATCTGACCTGACCTCTGCCCCTAAGTGCTCACTCCTCCCCAACTCACGGCTGTCATGTTGACTCGTACCAGACTGTCTTTCCTCCTCCCATAGGAACCCCGATGGCTAACAATGACACATCCTGACATAATGTAAACATTATAAATTAGCGTCTCTCAGTCAGTGAAAGGAATAAGTATATTTCATGATTTCATAAGTCAAGAAATCAGAATCCAACACTTTTAAGCACACCCTTCTCACTAACCCGTGGTGAGTTATTCACAATTTTTTTATGAACAAATAAGGTCTATATGTAAGACGGTTAAATAAAAAGCAAAATTATTGATAATTATTATATTATTATTTGTGCCCTAGTCCTATATGAGCTCTTTGTCACTTCCCACGAGCCAGGTTATGACAAAAACTCATACTTATTCTTATGTTTAATAAATGTATCGTATAGTGTGTGTGTGTGTGGTAGGCTTACAATGATGACAAAAAACAACATTTGAGAGTGCGTTGACCCGGGTGCTAGAGGGGGTACACAGCTGGAGGTGGAATGTTTGAAGGGGTACGGGACTATAACAAGTTTGGGAACGACTGCAATCCATTGAAGCAATATTTCTTGGAGTCTCCTTCATTCATTCCGATACAACAATTCACGTTCTGTACACACCTTGGTTGTTGGTTGTGAGCAGAAAGTTGTGCCATTGAATCACTAACAATGTAACATACCGTTGTTTGAATACCATTAAACACAGAAATAGATACTGGTGAAACTGAAAACAGGTCATACAGTTTATTCCCAGGGAGGGGTAAGATGTGTTCACAGATAGCGTGTTCTACCGCCTTTGTAATGATTTAGGATCCTTTTTCAGATAAAATCTGAAAGGAGAGAGAGAGAGAGAGAGAGAGAGAGAGAGAGAGAGAGAGAGAGGGAGAGAGAGAGAGAGAGAGAGAGAGAGAGAGAGAGAGAGAGAGAGAACACAGTAATAGAGACTTTGTGGGAGGGAGTTTGAGCATAGGGAGAGAAAAACAGGAACAAGGTTGATAAGACGGTTCCAAAGTTCACCTGCAGCACACCTGGGGATGGGTGCTCCTCTCCCTAAGCTGGTCAGAGATGGTTCAGGTCGTGGATAGGATATCCTATGAAGCCCAGAGCCGCTCACCAATACCCAGAGGATTGGGACTTGGTCTCTCCTTGTGTCTTCATTGATTTTGGACCTGGACCATTCTTATTTTCTTCCTTTGACTGGAGTCGTATTTACTACACATCACATGGTGGGTTCTCCCTGAGGAAATCAGGACAGTACAGACAGTGGGAACGGGATTTTAATCTCACTCTTCTTACTCCTCAAGCCCAATGGATATGTGGCCTAGGAAGGTCATAGTGCTACTCCTGTACTGCTATGGTGAGTTTAATGGGGCACTACTGATCTCCTGTTTGATTTGGATGAGTGCACTCTTTTGTAGGTATAAACCTAGACTTACACCCCAAATGCCAACCCTATTTCCTAAATAGTCTACTGGGCTCTGGACAAAAGCACTGCACTACATAGGGAATAGGGTGCCATTTGGGACGCATCCCTAAAGTCTTTGTTTCAAATGTAGTCATCAATTAATTAGATGTAGTGAGGCTCTGGAGGTTTCCCCTCAGTTCTAATCAAGGTCTTGGTGGATAAAGAGTAGTGAACCCTTTGTGGACTTCACTCATTCTAAATTGTAGCGATCAATGGAAAATGGATCCACGGGCATTTGAGTGCTCCATGAGTGGTCTATTATATCGACTACATTTATTATAGAGGATATCAAAATGCTAATGTTGAAGGGAGTCGAGACTGTGTATCCTTTTCTGGTCAGTGTCAATTGCGCAACCTGTAATCTGCATGAGACATGACCAGATGCACTGTGACGTAAAGTGGTGTACATACGTAGCTGATGTTTTAAAAGGGAAAGGTTAACCATGCATACATTGTTCCTAGTGTACTTATATTGCAGTGTAGTGAAAATCCCACCCGTTATGTAGTTGGATGGAAATGATCCAACCATTATGTCGAAAGGATGTTGAACATAATAATAAACCACATTCATCAATTACACTCCAACATTGTGAGTAAAAAAGACCTGTACGTCTCTAGAGGATATAGTGAAGGTAGCGAGCCTTCCATCACCTCTCAGTATGACTATAATGAACATGTCTAACTTGCACCATTATTCCATTATGGCGACCAATGTACTAGCATTCATTTATTGAAGCAAGCAGATCAGGGATGTCAGGGTGGTACCAAGGCATATGCTGTGGGTATTGTGTATATCCCAACTACCAGTAGACCTGATCAATTATAAGAGTATAGTCAAAGAATTACTCCGTAAAAGGAGGAATGCATTTACTCAATTCAACTAGTAGGATGTATTAGTCATGAAATACTTAACACTCAAACAATTGCAGTGTACATTATATACATGATACACTACAGACTAATCAGAGTAAATTACTATCACCAATAGGCTAAGGCTTAACGTGGTTACACTTGTCTTCAATTCAGAATGATCTCTAAGAGTTCTCAAAATATGAACAAATTTAATGTCCTTTAACCAAATTCAAGCATGAAACACACATTCAACCTGAATGAACATTTCTTTGCACTTTGCTAGTAAAACAAAAGACAGGAAAACACACCCAGATTCTAATCTAATCAACTCAATGTAGAATAGAGCAGAGCGCCACTGTGTCGCTCCCTCTTTGAACTATCAGCCGTCCGATTAACAGAATAACTCAGTTTCCCTGTAACAATAAATCCATAGCACTTACAGCACAGTAAAACATATCAAAATGCATTGCTCTTTATGAACTCTTGAAACAATCCAAACATGACAATTTAACTCACAATAACATTCATTTAGTCGATTTCACGTTTTCATCTGTCTTCACACCTCCTAAGGTCTCCGTGCTCCCAGGGTTCTGTTGGAACGTCCCTCCCCAGAGAAATCCACATATAAGGTGTGTTTAAACCCTGTGATAGCCCACAGATGGTCAGCCATCCAAGCAATGTCATAAACCATGATTGAGTCATCACGCTACGCCTCAGCACCCGCAATTCACGAGTATCACCTTTTCTTATTCTTCCACTACAGTTTCTATCTTATTATTGTCCTGATATGACTGGCAAAAACCTCTTGAGGAATTAAGGTTGTCCTATAATGGACACTGTATTTTTTTAAATTAAACATCCCTTTGTGGATGGGCCCTACTGACACAAACTGTTGCTTTTGTTTCATCCTATTCTCACTCAAATCAAACAATTGGCTTGCTTCCACATGTCCAGCTGCTTATGTTCCCTCCTCTGTAGTCCAGGAACAATTACACATTTTAGTTCCTGCTACCAAAGAAACGAAGCCCAGCTCACATAATCCTTGTTTGAGTTTGGCCCGCAGCTGCTGTGAGTGGAGCAAGCGTATCTCGAGTGAGGCAGATCCTTTGACAGAGGCTGTTGTTGTGAGCATGTCACATGGGTCGTGACAATGTTGAATAATAGAGCAATGGTTTTTGTGTACTGACTAGCGAGACGTTATGCTATGAATGCTATTCGCGAATGGACAGTCTCGAGTTAACTTTCCCCACTGTCTTTCTCTTTATCTATAGGATGTTCCGCCATTGGTGAAGGGAAGCCATGCTTCATCTCTAGGAATTTCAACACTGTGCTCCACTGGAACAAGCTCGACAGCCCAGATGAGGGGGTCCTTTACAGTGTCCATTACAAAAGGTGAGAGACAGGAATACAGTGGTCACCTTTTCACCTTTCAACCCAACAGCATATTTATGTGCCTAGGCTAGGGTGACCTAGGGTGATATGTGACTTATGTCAGCAACATTTTGTGCTGAAACACAGAACTATGCCTCTGGGAAGAGACTGAGTGTGTGTGTGGTGTGTGTTTAAGTTGAAGTGTCATTTTCTTTCTCTCAATGCTCCTTTTCAGCATCATTGTCCCTATTGCTGCCCCCATCGTTATCCCCATTGTTTCCCCCATTGTTTCGGATATGGTGCATTGATCTTTCAATTTGCCGCTCCACCTACTGCCATCAGCCTTGAAACTATGGTGCTACTGTACTTCTCCATGCTGCAGGTTGAGCTCCACTGACTGGGGCAAGCCTTAGCAGACAGGCTCTGGCCCGTGCATTACCACAGGCCTCACTCTGTTTCCCTGCACACCACAGGGATAAATCTGTGAAAAAAATTGCCTGTTAAAATGTACGTTCAACTTTACAAATGACACTCAGTTCACCTGTGGCTATGTGAGGCAAATGTTTTCATCGCAATCACTCACTGCCTCTTTGAGATCCTTTGACCAAGTGGAAACGTCAGCTCATCTAATTGCTCATGACATCGTCTGACGGGCAAATGTCAAGTGCCACACCAATCACATTGATTTGTCTCTCCGAGACTGTCACCTGGAATTGCTCGCGTGTCCTTATTCAAGGCCTCATAGCGCCACCATCAAATCAGTTCAGGAAAAGATTGGCCCTGATCATGCCCACTCAATATCGGTTCGCTGTTTGACACACTATCCTTTAGCTATTTTTAAATGAGGAAGTATGGGACCTATATAAGACACCTATTTCGTAACTCTGTTGTGCTATTTGTGGTTTAGCAAGCTAAGTTGCCTCACGCACACCCTGAAAGGCAAGACATTTACAACATGTGATATGTCATGATAAAGGCTCATGCATGCTTATAACATGTTAAAAAGCATTGTAACTGCAGGCTTCGAGTAAAGTGTTACTCAGTATTTTTTCAAAGTGCAACATAAAATTTTGGCTAAGGGTTCCCTCCATAGTGTGTTTTATGTTTGATCATGTTTTTGTTGTGTTCTTTATAGACACGGAGAGCCATACAAGCCGAAGATTGAGTGCCAGAACATCACCACTCTTTCTTGTGACCTCACTGCAGAGACACCATACATCTATCAAAATTCCTACTATGCTGAGGTTTTCGCTGACAGTCACTCACTAGGCCGTATAGCACTGTTTAAACCTCTGAGAGACAGTAAGCAATTTCCTCTCTTTTATCCTACTCTTTCTAGATTGGGATGTTCTTTGATTATGTGTTGGCTCAGAAGGCAGAATCCTTAGTTGTGATACATACACATAGCCCCAACTTTCTGTTCATATTCCCTAATGACATCAATATATGTTTCCATGAAAGCTTATGTTATTCACCAATTATTCTAGCGAGCATTTGGCCCATGCTAAAAGGGTTTGTCCTCTTTTCTTTCAGATTGTCACTAATTCGTTATTTTCCTTAGTCTTATTCTCACTCTTTATTTGTCTTTTACATGTCAGCTGTCCTTGGGCCACCCAATGTGTCTGTGACCCCCACAACGTCATCTTTAAAAGTGACTGTAACCCTACCGTTAGGACCGGATAATAAGACTCCCATCGAGGAGATGTTCAATAGTACCAGCTTTTCCTACCATGACCCTCCAACCTTCTATATCCTCAACATCACTCATCCTAGCTGGGCAGCACAGGTGACTCTCTCGCGTGTACTGCTCACACGCATGCATGCATGCATGGACGCATGCAGACACACACACACACACACACACACACACACACACACACACACACAGAATACACAAACATGTTCTAACTGCTGACTCTTTTTTTCACAGGTCCATAAAGACACAACTGGAGAGTTTGTCCTCAACCATCTACAAAACAACAACGTAAAGTACTGTGGCTATGTGGTCTACACCCCGACTAGAGAAATGTACCGAAATGCCAGTGAGAGCCGTACATTCTGTGTGGCATTACCAGGTGAGGTCATCTGGTGTCCCTCAAGGCTCTGTATGTATGCACAAGCTGGTCTCAGAGCATTTTGTGTTATTTTGTATGAAAATCCGAGGCGCTCCATTTAGTATGATATGTTACGTTTCGTATTGTATGTATTAATTTGTGGCTGTCCATCACCCATGTCGTATGATATGTTATGAATTGCAATTTGTATTTTATGTTCTGAATTAGAAAAACTTACAATATGTTATGAACTAGCTAGGTGGCTAATGTTAGCTAGCTGGCTACCGTTAGCTAGGCTAGGGATTAGGGTTAAGTTTAGGAGTTAGGTTAAATTGTTACGGTTAGGGTTAGGGGAAGGGTTAGCTAACATGCTAAATAGTTGCAAAGTAGCTAAAAAGTAGTAAATACTTGAAAAGTTGTTAATTAGTTCAAATGCTCAAGTTTTCCTTGACGAGATGTGAACTCGCAATCTTTGGTTATAGAGCCACTCATCCACCACGACCAACCACCTTACTTTAGTTTCGTTTTGTAACCATACCAAAAGTAACATGTCATACTAATTTGAGTGTCCCGGATTTACATTTACATTGTTAAGGGTATTCCTGCTGCTGACTATATAAAGGCTCACTTCCTGGAGACAAGACTGAATGGAGCCGCTTACTTACGCATCCTTGAAACTACTGTACTGACCTCACAGACACGCCCACACTTTTAATTTATTTAACCTTTATTTAACTAGGCAAGTCAGTTAAGAACAAATTCGTATTTCCAATGACAGCCTAGAAACAGTGGGTTAACTGTCTTGTTCAGGCGCAATTGACAGATTTGTACCTTGTCAGCTCGAGGATTCAATCTAGCAACCTTTTGGTTACTGGCCCAACCGCTCAAACCAAGCTCTAACCGCTTGCTCTATAGTGCTGGCAATTTACAACCTATTGGCCTGTTTCCAATAGGCTCTGAGAGTGAAGCAGCTGTATTGCCACTACTGAGGTGTAATAGAAGCAATCTTCCCCTATCCAGGTGAACACTGGCTGCTGTTTCCCTGGTTCCTCCTCTTAGGGTGTCTGCTACTTGGTTCCTTCCTGTTACCGGTGGTGGTATGTCGTCACTATGTGAGAAAGAAGAGTACAGAAGCCTTGGTAGGAAATGTAGATTGGAGATTTCGGCATACATGAAGGAGTGCCAGTTCCTGATACTGGAAATACAGGCCTCCAGGCAAAACTTACAGTAACACGTGTATGAGAGGCCTCAATAGGGAGCAACCGAAACAGAGTTTAATCTCAGCCAGCAACACGCAATACATTCAGCTCTTTTCTACGGCAACACCTGACTTAGAACAAGGCACAATGTGTAACATTAGTTACAATAAAATGTTATCTCTTTGCAATTTACACATGCACTGATTTATGATGAAATGATTTAACTTTACCATCATTCATTTTCTCTTTAAATGGCCGCATTTACCAATCTTCCCAAAGTTGTATCTGTTTTATTCCATTTCCTCTCATATGCTGAGAAATCATACCCTTTTAATCAGTTGTATCACTGTAATTTGCATTTCATGCCAAGAACTGAAAGCAATTACAAAAGAATACAGCAGTGTTGTTTCAGTGGAGCTCATTTCATTCTTGCCATGAAAGTTGTTCAGAATTATAATTGAACAAGTTAAAGAATCAAATACATTTTGGTTTGACATACATTGTAACCCCTCAATGATTCCAAGGTTTGGTGGGTGGAGAGGGGGTCATAGAGGTGTTTCAGTAATAGTTACGTAAACGAAATCCTCTTTCTCTTCTTCACAGAAACTGACAACAAGCAACGTCCCACCTCCAATGTGGCACCCTCCAGGAGCCATCACGTACTCCATTGCCAAGTCGTATCATTACCCTGTAGGGTTCTCCTACGGTGACCTGAAGACTGGTAAACTCCAGATGGGGCCAAAGTTCACCAGCAGCGGATCTGGGTCCTATTCCCCCCAGGACGAACCCTCCTCCATTGTCCAGCCCAGGCACTGTGACACCTACATGGGCCAGCAGGGTCCACCCCCAGAGCACTCCAACAACAGCACCCAGTCCTCCACCAACTATTGCATGGTCGTAGTGCAGGTGGCTAATAAAGGTGTGGAGGAAGAATGCCATCGCCATCCAAGACAACATCAACTCTCCATGGTCATCTGAATCCAGTGACCACAAACCCAGTTGGGTTCAAGGTGGCCCAGTTTTGTTTTCGCGTGGAGCACCACCTGAGCCGAACCGGTGTGTTGGAGACAGGAAATCAACAGGGCACCCCCTGGTACTGCCCACATTGCGGCGTATTGATGGCCTACTGCAGTTGTCCACTTTGCTGCTCCAGCCAGAGACACAGAGTGCCATGGCCAGCATGGCACTGCCTACCAACGCTGAGGGGCAGCCCCTTTTGTGGGACCTAGACAGCACTGGGCAAGGGGCATCACTATTGTCTGATCTGGTCACCACGGGGGAGACAGAGTGGTTGGACCCTGGTACAGGGAGAGAGGAGGAGAGAATAATATACACCCCGATCTCTCCAATGTGTTTCAATAACTCCAATGACTCACCATCTCACTCCATACCTCCCATCAACCTTGCAGACTGCGAGACCTCATCAATGACATTCTTGTCTGGTTACAAACAACACTGGGTACCCCTTGCCCCTCTAGGGCTAACAGCAGAGGATAACTTTGGGATTTCCTCATATGCTCCACAACAGGCTTGGATTGATCAGGAGGAAGAAGCGGAAGAAGGAGAGGAAGGAGGAGATGAACGAATCCGTGAATTCTTTCTGGGAGGTTGGGTGGTACAAATTCTTTAGCTCCCTAAAATAATCTTAAGGGCCTTTGTGCATGTTCACTCTGTTCGCGTCCCCAATGTACGTCAGAGACAAGTTCCGTCTCAGCGAGTCTTCACAAAGTGCAGGGAGAAGTTGGAAGGAGCAGAGAGAGGGTTTTGGCGGCGGTGCAGAGTGGGGCTTTCACGGTTCCGCTCCTGCCTGCTATGGAGCTTGTGATTCAGAAACAAGAACAGGATTCTACTCCAGTATCCAGCACACATGGTCCCCTCAATGGAGTCCTACTGAATCTGAAAGCTATAATTTTGGCCCTTTTTTAAACATTATGACTAATGTAGGACGTAGGATCAAGTGTTGTAAAAACTTTAGGATCAAGGATATAAGATCAAATGCCGTAAAATAGATGTGTGTACATTATATTGTGACGCTCTATTTAATTTGCATACTGTGCAACAGTTCCAGCAATGGGCTAGTTCTACCAATATATGTGTGCACACATCTACACACATCTTAATGTACACGAACGTGTTCATTTAAATCGTGACCGTGAAGTTTCTGTTTCATTTGAAGAAATGAAATGGACATCCGTGATTCAAGCTGGGTGGCATAAGGTGGTAAACAGCCAGTCCTCTTGTGTCACAATGTCATCGGCACAAAGCTTTTCATTTCATCATACTTTGTCTCATTATTTATTGTTTCTTGTTCTTCATATTATCCGTGTTCCACGTTATGTGCACCACAATGCTGAAGAAAATATGACTGACATTTTCACGAGTTTTATAGCAACAATTGAAATTCGTATTAGCATTGAAGGTGATGCACTGTATACATTTCTAAAAATATTATTGTCAGAAATACAAAAAGGGGCAGCGTGAGTTAGGTGAGAAATGTGTCAAATGACTTCGTTGAGTGTTTGGTCTTCGAAGTATGTGACCTCAATAACGTCTAGTCATTGTTTGCTGCCCTTTTGAGGTGATGAAATTACAGGACAGGAGACAAAAGGGTTGGTAATTCTTTACCAGGGTGTGTTGGTTATGGTACTCTGGTGAGCTACTAACACCAAATGGCATGTGGTATCTAAGTGAAACTACCTATGCTATTAGTACACTTTGATATATTAATGGGCTAAAACACTGTTAAAACTGGCAGGTATTCCTAGTTGATGCTGTGATGTGTATCACATATTCAACATATATGTACAGTATAATACTGATTTGTTTTTATATGGGTCACTTTTATAACTAATATGATTGTGAATTTGATGTTTTCATTAAAAGGTAACTATTGTGTTACTGAACTGGTTGATCCCATCATTGCTGTCAAAAGGCACTTTAGCGAACATGAGCTTCAGTACCATTAGTAAGCAGGGGAAGTTGAGGGGAAGTCTTGATGGGCTGACATATCGAGTGTTTTTTCTAAGAATTGCTTGACTTCTAAGAATATTCTTTACTTAAAAAAAATATATATTGATTAGTGTAGATTAGTGCCAGTGTGAATATCAAGACGTTTCACTGCTGTCTCACTGAAAGGCTCACCAGCAGTGTTATTCCTTGTCATTATAACCTCCCTCACAGCCATGTCAACCAATGAGGTGGTTTCTGCAAACAAAGGTCTCAGAAAGGAATACAGTGTGTCCTCCTCCACCCATATACTGTGTATTAGATGACTCAAACAATAAAGTGTCAGCTGGTGGGATATTGATACTGCCAAAGTACAGTGTGGCTGCCGGTTGCAATGTTATGGTTTCTGTACAACCAACTGTCAAACTAGGCAAAAGGTAAGATTGGGAGAAGTTCAGGGCCCATATTCATAAAGCATCTCAGAGTAGTAGCTCTGATATAGGATCAGGTCCCTCTGTCCATAATATTGTGTTCATTTTGATCTAAAAGGCTGATCCTAGATCAGCACGCTTACTCTGAGATGCATTATGAGTATGGGCCCTGAATTTGTATGATATCATGGAGTAGCTGTGCAGCATGTTCCATTCAAACGTGTCATACTGCTAAAAGATTAATTCGCTGGCTGCTCTTGGGGGAAACTTTTCCAGGAATTTCATAACTCAGCCACATTCGTTCTGATCTTTAAAAAAAAAGCGTCCTAACGTAAATCTCCTGGGCCCGGACATAATTCACTCAAATCTACTTCGGACCTGGTGTAAGAAATCCAATTTGACACCAGATTTTCTGCAGTGAGAAACTGGAGAGGTTAAACATCACTTGTAATAATTGAATGGATTTAATTGCTCATTAAAATAAAGTTGCTGACCGGACTTGAGGGGAACTTTATTCATGTGGTTCTGCTGTCCTGAAGGGGGTCTTGCCTCCATACCTCATTTGGAAATCTTATGACCACACACACACGCGCACACACACACACACACACACACACACACACACACACACACACACACACACACACACACACACACACACACACACACACACACACACACACACACACACTGTCTTACTATACTTGTGAGGACTTTTTGGGGACCAACATTTGATTCCCATTCAAAATCACATTTTGTCCTAACCCCTAAACCCTACCCTAACCCTAACCCCCTATCCTTAACCACAATTGTAACCCTAACCCCAAAGTCTAAAATAGCCTTTTTACAAGGCAAAATGTCCTAACTTCTTTGAATTTTAGTTGGTTTACTATTCTTTTGAGGACTTCCAGTACTCACAAGTATAGTAAAACATGTACACACACACACAGGATGTCAGGAGATGAGGTGGAAACCGGCCACTATGGGCAACAGTGAGAGCTGTCACCTTCAAGTAGGCATGAGCATATGCCTCTGATTCCAAAGGTTGCATGTTCAAATCCTAGAGGTAGAAAGTTGTTTTAGATATTTTTGTTTTAAAACTTTAAACCTTAACCCTAACCTTAACCATTCGGAGTTAATGCCTAACTTCAGGAATTCGGAGGTAATGCCTGAACTTAACCCTAACCTCGATTTGAGAGGGAGAGCGTGAAGATGAGAAGGAGGACCGGAGGTAAGCTTGCTTCAGCTATAATTGATTTAAATAATAAACAATAATAAAAACAACATGTTTCATTGCCCATAATGAAGCTTTTTATCAGAGTTATCGCCCTCACAATTAGCCATATTCAAGTTATTTACATAGCTTATATTACCATGAATTGGCAACCACGGAGATGGAAAGCGCATAGGTGCTGAAAGTAGGTTAATTCGAAAAGGCCTAATTTATTTAAACAGTCTTCATTATAATTTGACTTTAGGCTAATAACAACAATAGGGCTTAGTGTTGGAGACTGTTTTGACAGACAAAATTATAGTCTACTATCCATAGATTTTGTCAGCCAATTCCATCGGTGTCAGTGAAGGGCTTGGTGTGTTAATTAAGATTCTAATGACGCACTAGAACGTCAATCTAATTAACAAATAAAAAGATCCCCATCAAAATCCGTCAGTTTAAGCTAGAGATATCATTTTTTTGGCAAGGGCCAATCCACAACATCCGCCGATGTCGCATCTGTGGTGGAAAGTGGCAGAGCTACAGACCAGGAGACTTCCTGAAAATTGGTCTTCTCACAAAAACCTCTGTAGCATCCGAACGGTTTGGCCTACAACTGATATGACCACTCTATGGAAATATGAGACTCAGGAGCATGACGGTGTTCCCCGTTTTGCTCTACGACCCCCACAAGTGTCTAGATATAGGACACCTTTTTCATGATGATACATTTTTGACTGACTGTTTTGCCATTGATGAATGTTATTCAATGTGTTTCTATGGGCTTTAGTAGTCAAGGCCAAAATCAATATATGTATATTATTATGTCTACAGGGGTCCTAAAATTCCAAATCAAATATCTAAATGATCCATGGTATAGCCATCCTAAAACAATTCTGTATGATAGCTAAGTATACCCCCCCCCCCTTTTTTTGTTAAAGAAAATGACTATAAGCATAGGCCTACCGCTTGTTAATTGTTAAACCTCTTTGTGCTAGGGGGCAGTATTTTCACGTCCGGATGAAAAGCATGCCCAAAGTAAACTGCCTGCTACTCAGGCCAAGAAGCTAGGATATGCATATTATTAGTGGATAGAAAACACTCTGAAGTTTCATAAACTGTTTGAATAATGCCTGTGAGTATAACAGAACCGATTTGGCAGGCGAAACCCCGAGCACAATCCATCCAGGGAAATTGTTTTTGAGCTCAAAGCTCATTAGGTTTCTATGGTAATCCCTTTTTAATAGAAATATGCTTGCAGTTCCTATGGCTTCCACTAGATGTCGACAGTCTTTAGAAGTTGGTTGATGTTTTTCCTTTGAAAAATTAAGAAGTATTAATTTCCTTTCCATGTGTCACACAAAGGGACTCAAGTCTTTTGGAGCGCGCTTCACTTTGTTTTCGTCCGTTATTGAGCACAGTATTTCCCGTCTTAAATTTGATCTATTATTTACGTTTTAGGATACATCAATTTTGATTAGGAACGTTGTTTTAAATGTTTGGACCAAGTTAACAGGTAACTTCTTAGATACTTTGTAGGCATGTTGGGCGAGTTGGAACCGGTGTATTTCTTAATCAAACACGCCAAATAAATTGACATTTTGGGGATATAATGAAGGAATTTATCGAAAAAAAGGACCATTTGTGATGTTTATGGGACATTTTGGAGTGCCATTTATATAACATTTTAAATTATATAACATTTATATCGTTATTTCTGATTTTTGTGTAGCACCTGCCTGGTTGAAATCTGATTTTCATGTGTTTGTATGCGGGGTGCTGTCCTCCGATAATCGCATGGTCTGCTTTCGCTGTAAAGCCTTTTTGAAATCTGACACTGTGGCTGGATTAACAAGAAGTTAAGCTGTACATTGATGTATAACACATGTAAGTTTAATGAATTCTTATTATGAGTATTTCTGTTTTTGATTTTGGCGCGCTGCAATTTCACTGGATGTTGTCAAATCAATCCCGTTACCGGGATCCGAGCAGGAATGGGGGTGAAGGGATCCCTAAGAGGTTTTAAGATAAATAATACATTTTGGACCTGATTATTTAAAGCGATCTATAACAACGTTTTAGTCCGCAATGCTTTATGCTAGAAACATCCTGTAAAATGCAGGGATAGACGTGACTCCGATGCATATGGGGTATCTTTGATTTATCTCTATGACATTCAGAGGCTGCACTACAACTTTCTCTAGCTGACTAAACAAAAAATGTACTTTGCTTGGGAAGTAATGTGTGATTCTGTCACTATCAATTCATTATTTCGATAGGCTACTCAACAACATACTAACTCTAAATCAGTCGGGAGCAAGCCCGGTAGCCTAAGAAGGAATGAACATGTATTATTTAGGCTATATTAGTGTTAATATTAATATTATTTCAAGGCTATAGCCTGCCATTTAAGAAATACATTATGAAGCATTTGTGACACGCTAGAGGCTGGCAGCAGTGTTCAGCATTTCAACAACACATCAACAACAGCACTTCAATCAACATGCCTATAAATGTAGCATTTAGGCTCTATAAAATGAAGAAGAAAAAATAGAAAGATCCTTAGAGTTAAATAAGGCCATACATTGCCTTTGAATTAACTTTTAGAAACATGAGTTTGGCCAGTATTTGGTTTGAGGATCATGTGGTGTGAATACAAGTGCATATAGGCCTGCCTGATAATACACAGCTGCTGTGTTAAACAACAGATGTATTTTTCTCTAATTCATTGATGATCAGATACTTCAGTTGTAACTGGTTCTGTTGCGCTACATTTTTACTGTCGATAGGCAACTTTAGCACTGTTCCAAACTTAGACTATCCCCTTTTTTTAACAATAGCCTGTATGCAAATCAAAATGTAGTGAAAATGTAGTGAAAGAGCCATCCTGATAATGCAGCCATCCTGATCATGTGAGAGGGGGAGAAAGGATAGGGGAAACTGTCCAGCCCCTTGGCTGGTATTGCAGACTTTTATTCTTACTTTGACTGTTTCCTTTAGACAGATGTCCAGACCATTGAAACTGTGTTCACTTGCAACAACACTCTGACAGAAACTCCACTCTATCTGTCAGACATTCCCTCTACACATCCTCTCCTGTCTCCTTCTCTCCATACCCAAGAAGAAAAGAGAGAGAATTGCAGTGATGACCCTCTGGTCTCTTCTAACATACAGTAGTTCCCGATTCTCCAAGAACCTTCTGAGCGAATCCCAATAGAGTTCTTTGAAATAAGTGCAAATTGTATTTCAAACTGAAGTGAAAAGTGTCACTGCCTGCCCTCGATCAATGAATATATTGATGGGGTGGGAGTTTTACTCACAGAGAAAGAATTTTCAGGGATTAATAGCTCGTACTGACCCTAGCAAAGGATAATGTTTCCCGCAACCTCTCCTCATAAACAAAACAGCCAGGTGGAAAAGCCAGCATCGTATTTTTCAAAAAACGCAAACAGGAGACGATTGATTGAAAATAAAGAGGTTATCTAAGAGAAATACAGTTATTTTTTGCTCTTTGGTGTTTCTTAACTTATCAGCTTATATATTATATGGAGATTGCTTAATAGTTCCTTTGGGAGTTGAACTCTAAACCCTTCGTTCCAAATTTCTATTTTTGAGAGTGGGCATTTTGATGGGCTCACTTACCATATTCTCTGATCTGAGGCAAAAGGCAGCCTCTGAAAAATATACAGCTTGATGGGGGCAAAATCAATTTCCTTTGAAGTAATGAAAATCTTATCAGCTAACGTTTGAAGACTTTGATGGGACTAGACAAGAGGAACGGGTCAATTTTGGTATCTTTTACAACCCGCTATCACCCCAATATTCTCTCTTGGCAGTCGCTATCCTACTTCCGCATATTAGGTTCCGCTCGGATAAAATGGACCAATTTAGCTTGCTCCATTGAAATATATGCATGGCTCGTTGCTAATGAAGTTTTGTTCTGATCTGAAAGTTTAATTGAGGAGCAAGCTGGATCAGTTAACTCTGTTTCTCACACAGTTGCCTGTCATGATGGCAAGACGCCAATTTTGCCCATGAAAATATAATGCTAACGCTAATTAGCAATGCGTACGCCAGTGTAATTTTTAAATGTCAATTTGATGCCTCTCAACAACAACAAAAACAAACACACAGGATCAGAAGCTTCATGTCTGATAGCCTACATTTAGTAGCTTCATTAGGTTGTAGATATAGAGCACTGTTTGGTTTACAAGCAAAAAGCCCTGTAGCAGACACTGATGTCGGGATCTTGACAAACTTAGCAGTGAGTGAGTCATGACCATGAAAACACACAAGACTGATGGCTATAGCTATGCTCAACAAGTATATTATTCTTCTAGTTTTATCTAGCTCTATTTGTGATATTTCACCTTGCCTCGTTGGCTTGCTAGCTTGCTAGGCAATCAACCGTCAAAAGACATCTGCGATGTTGTAGCGTAGACAATAACCATCTGATTACATATTTTCTGACTTCCATGAGCTGCATCTGAATTTGGATGTGAACGTATTTACTTCCATGTAAACAAACTGCTTTCCGATTCGGAACTGTGCTTGCAACTTTTCATGACGTAGCCAGGAAATGGGTCTATAACAGTGGCGGTCAGTGCCGTTTATGATGAGGCAGGACGATTTTTTTTTTTTAATGAGAATGGCTTTATTTCTATTACAGCATGTTGGAGGACTTTCATTCATATTCCATTCACCCAGTTCAATGTAACATCGATAGGTTTAGGCTACTACATGATACTCAAATTGTCCCTTTACCCATCAATGAGGTTGCTATAACCTAGCCTATGAATGAAAGTTTACAATGTAGGTGCACACAGAGAGAACATTTTGAGATAGCAGTGACACATTCGATACCACCTTTCACACTCTTGCCATCTAGCATATCTAAGGTGTAATCATTAGTCTAACAGTTGCAAAAATGAGTTTCTATTGGACAAGTTCATGTATTTTTATCCCTGTTTCGTTTGTTTCCGTTAAAGAAACGTTTTTCAACAGAATCGGCGGAATGAATACACCCCAGATCACAGCAACCACGTTTTGTATTCATTCTAGCCTCTATGCACTCTCCTCCTCTCACATTTTCCCTTCGTTTATGGACTTCAATGCACAACACATCAGCTCTATGTGACCAGATGAAAAATCCTTTCAAAGCCAAACCATGTCATAACCACTACAGACAGCCTACATCATTGTCCCCATATTAGCTAAAGTAACATCCTAGTCAACATAGCTAATAGAACTAATGTGTTAGTAAACCCGCTACAATCATGCAGTAATGTTACAGTGTACAGTCAGTCAGCAGTTACACCGGCAGATCTTGGTGGCAATAAATTAATAAAACCAAAAGCTTACCTTGACTTGGAAGAGTTCCATTGTTGTGTTGGATAGTCATAGCCAGCTAGCTAACATTGCATCCCTCTGTTTGAGCTGGGTGTTTCAGTAGGCTAAACTAGCTAGCTGCATTTGCTAGCTAAGCAAGTGAAACTGAAAGTGAAACAATGACGAAATCTCTCCCTTTCTCTCGCTCTTGCTTCACCTTCATTTTTGAAGAAATTCATTTGTTGAAAACTGTTCAACTATTGTCTTTCTCTCTCTTTGAGTCAAATACTCACCACATTTTATGCACTGCAGTGTTACCTAGCTGTAGCTTATGCTTTCAGTACTAGATTAATTCTCTGATCCTTTGATTGGGTGGACACCATGTCAGTTCATGCTGCCAGAGCTCTGATAGGTTGGAGGACGTCCTCCGGAAGTTGTCAGAATTATTGTGTAATTCTATGGAAGTTGGTGAGAACCAAGAGCCTCCTAGGTTTTGTATTCAAGTCAATGGACCTAGAGGGAGCTAGCTGTCCCCCAGCTACACCATGGTGCTGTTGGCTACAGCCTACAGTGCTGTTGAGGCAACTGTAGACTTTCATTGCAAAACAGTTTGTTTTTATCAATTATTTGGTGACGTGAATATATTTAGATTAGTTTTATCTAAAAAATAAAACTTTTTCAATGTTTTACCATTTTTATGAAATTTACTGAGTAGGAGGCTCCACTGCACTTCACTAGTCTATAGACAGGCAGGTACAGTGTGCTGACCTTGCAAAGCCCCTGTTTGTAGTTCTTATTAGCCCTAACAAGAATGTGTCAAATTTACAACAGTACTATGCACCATGCATGAAGTACGGAAGGTTCTGCAGCACTCAGGATTTCTTTCTACCCAGAGTGAACAGTAATTGATCTAATTGTCTTACACTGAGCAGCCTCTTCCTGCTTCCCCCATCCGAGGCCCACACTTCCTCCCTGCAAACCCACTTCCTCCAAATGACTTAATGGATTGAAGTCTGCCTTTAGTTGGATGCAATCACGCCTGTTCACCCCACCCATCACCCCCTTGCATTTTAATGAGGTCTTAATGGGTCTTTGATTAGAAAATGCATTTAGACAGCTGCCATGGCCCGGCCGGAAATGATGGATCTTCTCAGAGTACTTTTAAATGTCCATTAAGGTCTATTTCTGTTGCTTTTGCAAGTGTCTGAAAAGATGAAAGCAACGTTTATTTGGTTACAGCTGGAGCAGTTTTCCATTGCTTGAGGAAGAAGAGGATGTTGAGTGTCATCTTGACAGTGGATGGGTGCCATATTGAAGAGAGTTGTAAAAGAGGGGAGTTGTAGAACCGCTAACTCATTTCTCAACATGGTCTCATTAGAATGTCCAAATAGTGGCATTTAACCATTGTAGCTATACAGTATGTTACTTAAGATGACATATTAGTTATGTGTCACCTAAATTCACTTGTATGTCACTATAATGGTGTATTTATAGCATTACTGACTGACTGATTACTGATTTGTACACTGACTGACTGATCACGGATTCTCCATTATAACAGGAACTAATAAAGCTGGTCTCTTCAGCTGCTTTGTTCTGGCAGGGGCATTCCAGTTACTCTTAGTCAGACTGTCACTGGTGGTATATGATGAGAAGAGGGGGCTGGCAAGTCCAGCTTGCATTGTTTACTGATACACCAGAGGCAGGTGTGGACAGTAAATGCTTTAAATAACCCCCCAACCCGGCACACAAAGAGATGGCCTTGCCTTATTATTATACGACCATGCTGGTCATTTATGAACATTTGAACATCTTGGCCATGTTCTGTTATAATCTCCACCCGGCACAGCCAGAAGAGGACTGGCCACCCCACATAGCCTGGTTCCTCTCTAGGTTTCTTCCTAGGTTTTGGCCTTTCTAGGGAGTTTTTCCTAGCCACCGTGCTTCTACACCTGCATTGCTTGCTGTTTGGGGTTTTAGGCTGGGTTTCTGTACAGCACTTTGAGATATCAGCTGATGTACGAAGGGCTATATAAATAAATTTGATTTGATTTGATTTGATGAAGCCTCTTTCTTTTTAAACCCTATCACACAGAATTAAACTATCTTAACACACACACGCATACATGCTTGTGCACGCACAAATGAACACACACACGCAAACGTGCATGCGCACGCACACACACACACACACACACACACACACACACACACACACACAATAGATCTGGGAGGTTAAACTAAAAATGATCGACACCTACCATAGCGATCACTTATCACAGGCATTTTGCTGATAGCATTCAGTTGTGAAATGTTATAGTGAAATAGATTTTTGTCCATATTGCCCAGCTGCCATCTCGCTCTCACTGTCTCTCTGTCTCTCTGTCTCAGCCAGTCTGAGCTCCATGTTTAATGAGACAGAACAGTGAGCAAGCTCCAGCGACTAATCAGAGATCAGTGTAAAAAGAGACAGAGAAGAGGGGGGGAGTGAGGGAGGAGGGGAAGAAAGAGAGGAACTTGGATCAGGGGAGAGACAAAAGTGAGACGGTGAGTGGAGAGGGAAGGGAGATCAAGGCAGGAGACGGGAGTTGATAGAGAAAGAAATCAAGGATGGAAAAGTAGTCTGCGAGATAAAGGGAGAGGTTTGAAAGGAGGAATGGCGTGACTGGAACTCAGGTGCGAATACGATCATTAATAACCCTTGTTCTTTGAGAGGGTGTTCAAGGCCAGTCTTTCAATAGAAGAGACCCAGACTGTTTTATCTAGGCTTTCTTTACCCTTATCGCCCATGGTCTCAATTATGAGACAAGACCATTATGAGGCCAGATGAAAAGGAACACAGAGAATGGACTAGCCCTCACCCCACATTTTCTGAGAATGTTCAACTACCAATAAGTTTAGGACTATCTTGTTATATAGACACATTCATTATAAAAGTCAACCATATATTCACACTCATCCCAACATGACAGTGACTGATGGACAGACAGTTGGAATACCCTAGGCATTGTTTCCCCTGTGGCCATTCCAACTGTTGCTTTCAGCTGCCTAGATCATACATCCCGCTCAAACCTCAACCCTATTGTATTGTTCTATTGTTGCTACTGTGGCATCCTTGGCCGCAGGTCTGCAGTGCTGACTGTAAGTCTATCTGGCTGGATGGCATTGGCCTGTGTGGGTGGGGGTTGATGGTGGGGGCACCGGAGGGGACGTGTCAGTAGTCTATATTTACCACCTTGAGTGCATTGTGTTTGGCCACATTCTCTTCATGAAGGACACTTTGTGTCCAGGGCCAGGTTCACCTTCACTGCTTATACAGGGAGAGGCAGAGTGAGGAGCACGGGAGAGAAAGAATAGAGAGAGGAACTTTAAAGAGAGGTGAGACAGGGAGATTAAGAGAACGTGGGACAGCAATTGAGAGAGACAGATAGTGAAAGGTGACAGGGGACAGAGAGAGAGAGAGAGAGAGAGAAAGAGAGAAAGAAAGAAAGAAAGAAGTGTGTCCTTCACGCTCATTTTGAGCACCTGTGGAGTATAACCCTTTCTTCAAAGACAAACGTAAGTGGCTTTTTAATTCACACTTGCGGTACACTGTCATGATGTCATCACTTCCTGTTTTCTTTCCAACGTAGTCTCATCCACAAGGACGCGTTAAGGATACATTACAAGGATCATAAACGTCACATTTGGTGAAAACCAATACCGGGAAAATAACCCAATGACAATTAGCGTCTGGTGGCTTAATAAGTAAGGGATAATGATGGACTTTTAATTAAGCCAATGGCAGTGGTGTAAAGTTCTTAAGTAAAAATACTTTGAAGTACTACTTAATTATTTTTGGGGGGTATCTGTACTTTACTTTACTATTAATATTTTGGACAACTTTAACCTTTACTTCACTATAGTCCTAAAGAAAATAATGTACTTTTTACTCCGTACAATTTCCCTGACACCCAAAAGTACTCGTTACATTTTCAATGCTTAGCAGGACAGGAAATGGTCTAATTCATGCACTGATCAAGAGAACATCCCTGGTCATCCCTGCTGTCTCTAATCTGATGGACTCACTAAACACACATGCTTCGTTTGTAAATGATGTTGGAGTGTGCCCTGGCTATCCATAAATTTGAAACAAAACAAGACATTGGTGTCATCTGGTTTGTTTATTATAAGGAATTTGAACTTATCTATACTTTTACTTTTCATACATTAGTATATTTTAATAATATTAAAGTATATTTAAAACCAAATACTTTTAGACTCACTTTCACTTTTACTTGAGTCATTTTCTATTAAGGTATCTTTACTTTTATTCAAGTATGACAATTGGGTGCTTTTTCCACCACTGGCCAATGGGATGGCAGATGTGCTCACAAAAACGTTTGACTATGTTTCAGTGTTTCTAGTTATTTCTACATTTTTCCTCAAATTCATGTGGTAGAACGTCATCCTCTTCCTCCGTGGAGTAGCCTCATCTGGCCTCCATATGCAAATAATGCATGTTACTATACTGCAGAGCTTAGCATAGTCTTGGATGTTTCCTTTTGTCTGCATGAGATCAGTCTTTCTTTGCTGGTTCCTCAAGCTGGTTGAGTGTCAAAAGAGTCTCTACTTTTGGCAGCCTTCATAGATACGAGTTGAAATGACTCTCTCAGGACAATTAGGTGAAGCTCACACGCACCAGCTGAGACAGATACATTTTAACACACTGGAGATGTACCTTTTTACCACCTTCGTACAAACAACCCTTTCGTTTTGCACAACAATGAGCCGTGAAGGGAAACCAGTGGGGCTGCTATCCTGTTGAAGCCATTAGTCGTTTGCTAACATCAGCAGGCTCACCGCAATGTAATTCAAAGCATTAAAGCATTAGACACTAGCCACTCGCTAACGTTAGCCCAGGTCGTCCAATGTAAATCGAACAGACCAGAAGGAAAAACAAATGAGGGTGTTTATAATGCGAACACGGTTGACAGTTGCTTGTGGGAGTAGGTGAAGGAAGTTATCAATCAGGCTCTGGCCTGGTTCTGTTGGTTGGGTGAGCTGCCTTGTCGGCCTCCTCAGAGCAGAGAGTGATTAATGACTGCTAGGGTGGCAGGCAGCGGCATGGTGGCAGACCTGAACTAATGAATTATAACTCGCTCAATGGCCCACAAAGGGCCAGTTCATTTAACAGAGGCCTGAAGCACACCTTTCTCCATGGCAACTGCACCTGTCTTTTACTTCAAACACAGTCAACACATTGGATTGTGTTGTTGTTGTGCTAATATGATATTACATATTTTGGATGCATTTCTATTGACACCTGGCTATTTGAGATCCGCCGTGAGCATAATTACAATGGTCATAAATGTACATATTCCTCACAATAAAAGTGAAAAGAGATCTCTGTTGCATTCCTTTGTTAGTCTCCATCATGTCAACCCACAGAGTGGTCATACTGTGCAATGTTGGATGATCTATCCTCCTCCCTTCATCCTTCCCTCATCTCTCCTACCTCCTTCCTCCACAGGTGTTGGTCAGGGGTTCACCATGGCAACCAAGACGCTGATGACACGGGTCCAGGAAGAGCAGTCCCACCAGATGTCCCACAGCATGGCGCTGGCCTCGCTGATCAAGTAGAAAACCTTCACCTCCAGGTAAAGGCACCCTGGTACACACCCCCTGCTTCCTCATCATAACATAGATCATGTTTATCCAATGCTTATTATAAAAACATTGATATAATAAATAAAGAATTTTCAGAAGAGATCTAGTTGAATATGGTGTTCTGTATATACAGTATATATACAAAAGTATGTTGAAATTCAAATCAGTGGATTGATTATTTCAGCCACACCTGTTGCTGACAGGTGTATAAAATCGAGCACACAGCCATGCAATCTCCATAGACAAACATTGACAGTAGAATGGCCTTCCTGAAGAGCTCAGTGACTTTCAACGTGGCACCGTCACAGGATGCCACCTTTCCAACAAGTCAGTTCATCAAATTTCTGCCCTGCTAGAGCTGACCCGATCAACTGTAAGTGCTGTTATTGTGAAGTGGAAACGTCTAGGAGCAACAACGGCTCAGTCGCGATGTGGTAGACCACACAAGCTCACAGAATGGGACCGCTGAGTGCTGAAGCGCGTAATGCGTAAAAATCATCTGTCCTCAGTTTTCCATGGCCAAGCAGCCACGCGCAAACCTAAGATCGCCTAGCACTTTGCCAAGCGTTGGCTGGAATGGTGTAAAGCTCTCCGCCATTGGACTCTGAAGCAGTGGAAACGCATTCTCTGGAGTAATGTATTATGCTTCATCATCTGGCAGTCCGACTGACAAATCTGGGTTTGGAGAACACTAATGCATAGTGCCAACTGTAAAGTTGGCTGGAGGAGGAATGATGGTCCGGGACTGTGAAGACAAATCTTAGCGCTACAGCATACAAGCCTTCCCAGACAAGTGGAGGCTGTTATAGCAGCAAAGGGGGACCAACTCCCCGATCTTGGAATGAGATGTACGACAAAGCATGTGTCCACATACTTCTGGCAATGTAGTGTATCATACACTTACTTTATGGAAACCTGTCCTGCATTGGAGAAAAGTAGATGTTGACCGTCCAAGTATTATGTTTTGATCATGTTCATCCAGTGGATGCAAATACAATTCTAAAGACCCAGTTTCCTTAGCACAATATATCCTGTAATTTATTCATCCACTTCATTGAAAACTGCTTGCATGGGAGTAAAGTACAGTCAATGTTGACCATCCAAGTATTACTGTCTATTACCGGATATGTGCATAGCTAGACAGATGAAAAGTGCCCTGTATATAATGGAGCCCTGGTTTGTTGTGGGTTGTGGGATGACATTAGAGCTTTTAAACAAGGACATGAGCGGGTGGCAGTTATTCTGAGCTCATTGAGACAGCAGCGCAGTGATGCAGTGTGTGTCCGGAGTGTGTGAGTGTTTGCTTAAAGGCAGTATTAGAGCTACACTTACGTGCATCAACACGTGGTGCACACAAGTCAATGTGGATAAAGTTGCCTATAGATTTTAGATTAGACTCGTACACTGTATGCAGACTTGCACATTCACATACACACGTCATTGAGACCCTCTCCAGAAAGAGAGACACGTTGCTGCTTGTATTGAGATACCTCCGGATGAGCAGTCAACCTTGTCTGTCTCTCCCTGCCAAAGTCAGCCTTCAATCCCCAGAACAGCCCTAATTCACCACAGAGCTCACCCATGCTCATATAAACACACACCAACCAACATTGACTCAACGACTGCCCACACACTCCGCACACAAATACTGCACACACATGTACAGACAGATGACTCACATATAAACACACACACACACACATACACAAACACACCATACCATACAGATACTGTACATGTACCATACACCATACCATTATGTGTATGGCACCGGAGGAGATGGCTGCCGTTTTACGGGCTCTGAACCAATTGTGCTATTGTGTGTGTTTTTTTCACGTTATTCAAAGCTTATTTTGTACATGCTGTTTCTGCCACCTTCTCTTATGATCTAAAAAAGCTTCTGGATATCAGGACAGCCATTACTCACCTCGTACTGGAAGAATATTTTTTATTTAGTGAGTCGAACGGGAAGGATTTTCTTCAGACACCGGACAAGGCCCAAATACTGGTCATTCGCATGAAGAAGAGACAGAGATGTCGGGGAGCCTTGTAAGGAGCCAACGGCGAGTGGGTAATCTGCCTCTACCATCAGTCTTATTAATGTGCAATCATTGGATAATAAACTGGATGAGTCCCTGCCAACGGGACATTAAAAACTGTAATATCTTGTGTTTCACAGAGTCGTGGCTGAACAACGACATGGATAACATATAGCTGGCTGGGTTTTCCATGCATCGTCAAGATGGAACAGCTGCCTCCGGTAAAACAAGGGGTGGCAGTCTGTGTCTATTTGTAAACAGCAGTCAGCAATCTAATAATGAGGAAGTCTCAAGATTTTGCTCGCCTGAGGTAGAGTATCTCATGATAAGCTGTATACCACACTATTTACCACCAACAACCGATGCTGGCACTAAGACTCAAGAGCTGCATAAGCCATAAGCAAACAAGAAAATGCTCATCCAGAGGCGTCGCGCTTCTAGGGGTGGGGGACTTTAATGGAGGGAAGCTTAAATCAGTTTTACCTAATTTCTACCAGCATGTTACATGTGCAACCAGGGGGAAAAAAACTCTAGACCAGTTTTATTCCACACACAGAGACGCGTACAAAGCTCTCCTTCGCCCTCCATTTGGCAAAGCTGATCATAACTCTATCCTCCTGATTCATGCTTACAAGCAAAGACTAAAGCAGGAAGTACCAGTAACTCGCTCAATACAGAAGTGGTCAGACGACGCAGATGCTACGCTACAGGACTGTTATGCTAGCACAGACTGGAATATGTTCCGGGATTATTCCGATTGCATTGAGGAGTACACCACATCAGTCACTGACTTCGTCAATATGTGCATCGATGACGTCTTCCCCACAGTGACCATATGCCCCAAGAAGAAGCCATGGATTACAGGCAGCATCTGCACTGAGCTAAAGGGCAGAGCTGCCTCTTTAAAGCGGGACTCTAACCCGGACGCTTATGAGAAATCCTGCTATGCCCTCCGACGAACCATCAAACATGCAAAGCATTAATACAGCACTAAGCTTGACTCGTACTACATTGGTGCCGACGCTCGTCGGATGTGGCAGGGCTTGCAAACTACTATGGACTACAAAGGGAAGCACAGCCATGAGCTGCCCATTAACACGAGCCTACCAGACGAGCTAAACTACTTCTATTCCCACTTTGAGGCAAGCAACACTGAAGCCTACATGAGAGCTCCAGCTGTTCCGGACGACTGTGTGATCACGCTCTCCATAGCCGATGTGAGTAAGACCTTTAAACAGGTCGACATTCACAACGCCGCAGAGCCAGACAGATTACCAGGACGTGTACTCCGAGCATGTGCTGACCAACTTGCAAGTGTCTTCACTGACATTTTCAACCTGTCCCTGACCGAGTCTGTAATACCAACATGTTTCAAGCAGACAACCATAGTCCCCGTGCCCAATAACACCAAGGTAACCTTCTTAATGAATACCCACCCATAGCCCTCATGTCTGTAGGCATGAAGTGCCCACTCCAATTTGCATACCGCCCCAACAAATCCACAGATGACGTGATCTCTATTGCACTCCACACGGCCCTTTCCCACCTAAACAAAAGGAACACCTATATGAGAATGCTATTAATTGACTATAGCTCAGCGTTCAACACCATAGTGCCCTCAAGGCTCATCACAAAGCTAAGGACCCTGGGACTAAACACCTCCCTCTGCAACTGGATCTGAACTTCCTGACGAGCCACCCCCAGGTGGTAAGGGTAGGTAACAACACATCGCTCAACCTCTCCCTCAATGTGATCAGGACACAGGAGATGATCATGGACTACAGGAAAATTAGGACCGAGCACGCCCCCATTCTCATGGATGGGACTGTAGTGGAGTAGGTTGAGAGCTTCGAGTTCCTTGGTGTCCACATCACCAACAAACTATCATGGTCCAAACACACCAAGACAGTCATGAAGAGGCCACGACAAAACCTATTACTCCTCAAGAGACTGAAAAGATTTGGCATGGGTCCTCAGATCCTCAAAAGTTCTACAGCTGCACCATGGAGAGCATCCTGACCTGTTGCATCACCCCCTGGTTCGGCAACTGCTTGGCCTCCGACCGCAAGGCACTACAGAGGGTATACGTATGGCCCAGTACATCACTGGGGCCAAATTTCCTGCCATCCAGAACCTTTATACCAGGCGGTGTCAGAGGAAGGCCCTAAAAATGGTCAAAGACTCCAGCCACCCTAGTCATAGACTGTGCTCTCTGCTACTGCACGGCAAGCGGTACCGGAGGGCCAAATCTAGGTACAAACTGACTTCTTAACAGCTTCTACCCCAAGCCATAAGACTTCTGAAAAGCTAAACAAATGGCTACCCAGACTATTTGCATTGCCCCCCACCCCCATTTTTACGCTGCTGCTACTCTCTGTTTATTATCTATGCATAGTCACTTTACCTCTACCTACATGTACATATTATCTCAATTATCTTGACTAACCTATGGCCACGTACATTGACTCTGTACGTACCTCCTGTATATAGCCAGCTACTGTTATTTTATTGTTTATTGTAATTTTTAGTTATTTTTCTCTTTTCTTTTTATTTGATTTTATTATTATTATTATTTTTGTAAATACTTTATTAACACTTATTTTTCTTAAAACTACATGGTCGTTAAAACCTCTTAAGGATCCGCCCCTTTTTTTGCCCAATTTTTGTCTAAAATGACTTACCCAAATCTGCAGCTCAGGACCTGAAGCATGTATATGAATATCCTTGACACCATTTGAAAGGAAACACTTTGAAGTTTGTGGAAATGTGAAGTGAATATAGGTGACCCACCAATCCTTTAGGGGTTTAAGGGCTTGTAAGTAAGCATTTCATTGTAACGTCTACTACGCCTGTTGTATTTGGTGCATGTGACAAATAAAATTTGATTTGATTTGATCTGATCGTACTTCGTAACTCTATTGTGTTGTGTTTTGAATTAAAGAAAGGAATAACCAGCTGGCGGTCCGAGTTCTTTGGTGTTTATTCTGATGATAGACACAAGGAAGCACATTAGATATGCAGGACAACAGTATGTTGATGGCTGTAGATTCTTGATTTGATGCTTGCATGTCAATATCAGACTGGGTATTTTGTATTGAAACATTATAACAATGACAAAAAATGTACAAAATACAATAAATGTAAGTACCTGACGATTAACAGAAGGAAGCACATTTGCAGGCTGTAGATTTGCAGGCTGTAGATTTGCAGGCTGTAGATTTGCAGGCTGTAGATTTGTGATTCGTCTGTTAACATGGAAATAACTGTGAATTAGCAGGGAGCTAATGTGCCCATTACAATTAGAGCATGCTAGCTAACTCATTCTTATAGCAATAACATATAAAAGCCCCCAATATCTAACAGATACCGTACACATACACAGTTTATACACATCAGGACATGTACACAGTGAACTCATACACATTGTAAATACGTAAATAGAATGCACCATTTCAGAACGTGACCTGACCTACCTATCTGCAAGCGTAACTATTGGTATAACAACTTATGGTGTAACACCAACCAATAGGAATACATAAACATTGAATACATATTTCTGCAGTGTCAAGTGTAAACATAACCAAACCTGTCACACAGACAACCCAAACACTGAACACCAATATAGCTCTCTCTTTCTCTCTCTCACACACACACACACACACACACACACACACACACACACACATTTATAGGTCTGTTATTCTCATTGAATGCCAGTATAAGAAACAGCAGATATGTTCTATGTGCACTATTTCTATGCTATTTCTATGCTTCCCATTATTAAGTTTTGTTTTTGAGTCTTTTATTTTTGTTTTTGGAAACCAGCTTCAAACAGTTGAAAACACAATATTTTTGCTTATGGAAAATATTTTTCACAGCAGTTTAAATGTTTCTCTACACTCTACTCTACCCTATACTACACTAGGCTTGTTTCGTCATATAAACAGAAATTTGGCAAACTCTCAGAATTGTAGCAACCAGGAAACGTCAGCGCTTTTTTTGCATAGTGCAACTCTAAACTCATATTTCACATTCACATATGTTGTAGAGTAAACCCTACTTTACGTCATCTGGGGGTTTTGTGTTGTGCCCGCCACCGGTTGAGACACAATAATAATAATAATAATAATAATAATAATAATAATACATTACAATCACAAAGCTCTTTGCATTGAGAGCAACCATTCAAATCAAAAAAGGTTTAGTAAAAGGGCTATAAACTTTCAAAGATAGCTAGTGTTATGGAACGATCCAAGATACAGAAAATAATAGAGGAGGCGACATGGACAAAACAATAGAACTCTAAACTAACATATAAGACCAACAACAGACACCACATGCTCTTGAATGTAGGGTGGGTGATTTCAACCATAGAAATATCATTCATATAATGGACCTATCCATTCAGACCACTGCAGTTTAACTGGTACACCATTGAAATGTAAATTGAATTGAACATTTAACTTCTTATTACTACCACAAAGATGGCCCACCCACCATTAAATATCAACTAAAATGGTCATTTCTATTCTATTATCTATATTACTGTGGTTTAGGTAGGTAGGTTTAGGTTAGGTATAGGTTTCTTATGGAGGATTGACAGTGTAATTTAAAACAACAGACGTTCCCATTCAAGTCAACATTCTCTTCTTAGACTATCAATAAATAAAGTGCCCTCTTATACACCTATAAACAACAAGGACACTTGGTGTTTGGGCGGCACGTCGAGACAATAAAGTTGGAAGGCATCTTAAAGGAGTAGGAGAGGTGCTAACTTTTGCTCAACTTTTATCCACAAGGGTCTATTACACTTTAACAAGAGCAACTACAGCTGCATTCAGGAGATTTTTTGAGAGTAAATGCTTGTATCAGGTCTTATATGGGCTGCTTGGTCTATATTTGGGTTTTTGAATTGCCCCACACTACAACACATTTCTGAAAGTCACAATTGATTTCCCCCCAAGTCAATACAGCCAGCTAATATATGTAGCCATATTGCTTGAGGCACTCCTTTCAGAAAGAAAGCCTACTTGTGATGACAATGAAAATTGTTGTGACTTCCCGTTTTATTTCGTTTATTTGCTGGGACAGTTCCCCATTTCACAGAGCTCAGAGAGAGCAACTTCTGCTTTTTCTTTTGTTTGGTTCCTGGACTGTTTCCGCAGCGTGCAGAGAGAGAGAGTGATAGGGTGTCCTTGAATAATGTAGCATGGAGCCTAAGGCTGGACAATATCACACTGGCTCCGGTCCACTAAGCACACACAGTAAATAGAGGCCTGCTCCTTCAGAAAAAAAAGGTGTGCTGGAGTGTGTGGTTTCGATATTGATATCATTACTCAAAAAAATGTTGCTGAAAAACAACACGAGGGGGGAGAAAACAGGCTAACAAAACTTAGATGATATGCTTTCAAAGAGATCAATATTCATGCATCTCTTTCCAATATAGAACAATATACATGGGCATCCTATGAGATACACTACATGACCAAACATATGTGGACACCTCGTCGAACATCTCATTCCAAAATAATGGGCATTAATATGGAGTTGGTCCCCCCTTTGCTGCTATAACAGGCTCCACTCTTCCGGGAAGGCTTTCCACTAGATGTTGGAATATTGATGTGGGGGCTTGCTTCCATTCAGCCACAAGAGCATTAGTGAGGTCGGGCACTGATGTTGGGCGATTAGGCCTGGCTCGCAGTCGGCGTTCCAATTCATCCCAAAGGTGTTTGATGGAGTTGAGGTCAGGGCTCTGTGCAGTCCAGTCAAATTTTTCCACACCGATCTCGACAAACAATTTCTGTATGGACCTTGCCTTGTGCACGGGGGAATTGTCATGCTGAAACAGGTAAGGGCCTTCTCCAAACTGTTGCCATAAAGTTGGAAGCACAGAATTGTCTAGAATGTCATTGTATGCTGTAGCGTTAAGATTTTCCTTCACTGGAACTAAGGGGCCTAGCCCCAACCATGAAAAACAGCCCCAGACCATTATTCCTCATTCACCAAACTTTACAGTTGCACTATGGTAGCGTTTTTAAGGCATCCGCCAAACCAAAATTAGTCCGTCAGACTGCCAGAGTCCAATGGCGGCGAGCTTTACACCACTCCAGCCGACGCTTGGCATTGTGCATGGTGATCTTAGGCTTGTGTGCAGCTGCTCGGCCATGGAAACCCATTTTATGACGCTCCCAACAAACAGTTCTTGTGCTGACGATGCTTCCATAGGCAGTTTGGAACTCGGTAGTGAGTGTTGCAACCGAGGACAGATGATTGTACACGCCACAAGCTTCAGTTCTCGGTGGTCCCATTCTGTGAGCTTGTGTGGCCTACCACTTCTCGGCTGAGATGTTGTTGCTCTTAGACTTTTCCACTTCACAATAACAACACTTACAGTTGACTGGGTCAGCTACAGCAGAGCAGAAAAAGTTGAAGAACTGATTTGTTGGAAAGGTGGCATCCTATGACGGTGCCACGTTGAAAGTCACTGAGCTCTTCAGTAAGGCCATTCTGCTGCCAATGTTTGTCTTTGGAGATTGCATGGCTGTGTGCTCGATTTTATACACCTGTCAGCAACGGGTGTGGCTGAAATAGCCTAATCCACTCATTTGAAGGAGTGTCCACATACTTTTGTATATACATAATAGTGTATGTAAAAAGCTGTATTCAAGTAAGTCTTTCCAACATAGAACAAGCCACAAGGACATCCTGTTATGTAAAATATACCAGTAAAAAGATGGAGGATCTTAATTTCAGCCAATTTGCTACAGCAGGAAAACAATCCTGTAGCAACAGGAAACGTGAATTATTATGTGAATTATAATTAATAGACATTTTTTGTAGGGGTTGATACATTTCTTGTTTGGTCAAATTAAGTCAAATTAAGTCAGATTTTGGCTTCATTAGCAGTCCTGTCTCAGAGATCTACCCAATGGCTCTCACTGTTTTTTCTTCACGCCTTGGAGACATTTAACAATGTCTTGTTGGCTGTACCGAGACAAATACACCCTCTGCACCTGGTCTCACACCTCCCTGTAACAGGGTAAAAATGAGCTATCCAACCAGCCTACGGCAAGTCCATGGAATAATAGCTTATTTCCACTAGTACCCCGAGGACAAATTTGGTCTCATTCCTTTTGTTCGTCCATCCAGATTGCAGACCTGCAGGTTAGTCTAATTTAATAACTCTAGATGAAACAGGAACAGTAGAAATCCGGCCCTGCTAAATATTGAAGGCAGATTTGAATAAAGACAATAAGAGTGGCTGGCTGTGATCCCTACTAAACCCTTATTGGTATCTGCTGGGTATTAAGGGCCTTTGTGTGCCCATGTGAAACTGCTACTCCTCACTACCCACTGTTGTGCCAATGCAGTGTCAAATCAAATCCAAATGTATTTGTCACATGCTTCGTAGACAACAGGTGTAGACTACCACTGAAACTGATTTTGTGTGTGTGCTTGCGTGTCTGTGAATGACATTTGCCCTAGCTCTAGATAGCTGAAGCACAAGAGACAGAAACAACACTTTTGAATTAGAACAACTACTGTGTGTTTCTGTCACAAACAGGCATGGAGCCATGGCTACTGGTGCATCCCCTGACAGCATTTGTTTTTTAAATAAAAAATTGTAACATGGAAATTGATGGTATGTGATCCTACGACGGCAATTGAATACAATGCTGCTGCATCTTAATTGAGCACGTCTACACAACATGCACTGGATTCAAAGCCAGAGGTCCACAAATAATCCCTATGATTCGTAGACCCTGTTGCAATTGTTAAGAGCTGGGTTGTATTCATTAGTCCACACCGTATCAAAGTGTTTTGAAACGTAAAACTTAAAAAACAAGCATTTCCTATTGGACAAGTTCTGGTAGTCCCTTCCTGTTTCATTTAGTTTCCTTTTGTTAATTGACAAATGAATACGACCCTGTGGTCATTCATTTGGCTGTTCATTCCTCCTGGCTCTACAACCTCCCCACAACAAAACAACATGGCTTTATGCACCACTAAAAAAGAGGAACAAAGCAGAACAGACCTAGTAGATAAGAAGGCAGCAGGTGAATATAACATTACTCTCAGTTGAGAGAAAACAGGTCAGCCACAGCATTGCCTGACTAGATTTCAGCTCGGTTAGGACCCCACATGGGAGCACCTATCTCAACCAGATATCACGTCAGCTGCAGTGTCACGTTCTGACCTTTGTTTTGTTTCCTTTGTTTTGTCTTTATTCAGTATGGTCAGGGCGTGGGTTGGGGTGGGCAGTCTATGTTTGTTTTTCTATGTTTGGTTTCTGTTTCGGCCTAGTATGGTTTTCAATCAGAGGCAGGTGTCGTTAGTTGTCTCTGATTGAGAATCATACTTAGGTAGCCTGGGTTTCACTGTTGGTTTGTGGGTGTTTGTTTCCGTGTGTGTGTTTGTCGCCACACGGTACTGTTTCGGTTTTTGTAGATCGTTATCGTTTATCGTTTTTGTTCGAGTGTTCATTTGTCTTTATTAAAAACATTATGGACACTTACCACGCTGCATCTTGGTCTGATCCTTACTCCTTTTCAGACGAAGAGGAGATCTGCCGTTACATGCAGTTACTGGCTGGGTGGGTGTTTTGTGTGAATTTTTATTCATGATCGATGAAATCAGGATGAACTCGCAGGGATGTTTAAAGATTCAACACGGCGCTCATTTCTCATACCTGAAAAGGCCACAGAGATGATTTATGCACAATTACTACAGCCGCCATATTGATGCTAACTGTGAAATGCTTACAAGCCCTTAACTAACAATGCAGTTTTAAGAAAAATAAGAGTTAAGAAAATATGAACTAAATAAACGAAAGTAAAAAGAAGGTAACAGAACAAGGGTACCGGTACTGAGTCAATGTGCGGGGTTACAGGTTAGTCGAGGTAATTGAGGTCATATGTATTGTAGGTATGGGTAAAGTGACTATGCATAGATCATAAACAGCGAGTTGCAGCAGTGTTAAAAAAAATGGGGTGTAATTGCAAAAAATATATATAGTATAGTTGGAATGTAATTCATCTCACAACTGATTTGTTGTTCTTATCCTACCCTTTTCTTACATTGGTATGGAGGTTCCCAAGTTTAGCACTGCTGTGTTCCCTTAAAATTGATATGGAGAAAAGCCTTGTACGTGTTACTTAGAAGCAAATCTTACATTGAACAGACTTACACAATGTATCTGGAGGTGATATCACAAATTATTTTAGAAACCATTCGATAGTGACTGCTGACGAGTGAATACAACGCCGCCTGTTAATTCCCTCCTTTCCTTTATCCTGTATCTAGTTACTGATCCAAATAAAAGCCGCTCTAGGCTGTCTAGCTAGTCAGGTGGTCTTAGTTTGGCCAGCGACATTGACATCGTTATTCACAAAGGTTATCAGTCTCTATTATCAGGCTGAACTTCAGCTCTGTCTCGGCTATTCCCCATCCCGCATGCGGGAAGCGTAATCATCCTCTGACAACAATTAGCATAACGCAACGGACATAAATATCCCTAGAAAATATTCCTATTCATGAAAATCACAAATGAAATATATTGAGACACAGCTTAGCCTTTTGTTAATCACCCTGTCATCTCAGATTTTCAAAATATGCTTTACAGCCAAAGCTAGACAAGCATTTGTGTAAGTTTATCGATAGCCTAGCATAGCATTATGCCCTGCTAGCAGCAGGCAACCTTGTCACAAATCAGAAAAGCAATCAAATTAAATCGTTTACCTTTGATGAACTTTGGATGTTTTCACTCACGAGACTCCCAGGTACATAGCCAAAGTTCATTTTTCCCCAAAATATTATTTTTGTAGGCGAAATAGCTCCGTTTGTTCTTCAAGTTTGGCTGAGAAATCACCCGGAAATTGCAGTCACGAAAACGGCTAAAAATATTCCAAATTAGCTCCATAATATCGACAGAAACATGGCAAACGTTGTTTATAATCCATCCTCAATGTGTTTTTCTAATATCTATTCGATAATATATACATCGGGACAATTCGTTTTTCATTAGGACCGATTGGAGTAATGGCTAGCTCTGTATTTTACGCGAGAATCTCTCTCGGGGCCACCATGTGACCACTTACACAATGTGGCCGCCTACGGCTATTCTTCAACATAAATGCGTAAAACTACGTCACAATGCTGTAGACACCTTGGGGAATACATAGAAAGCGTAAGCTGGTTCATATCACACTCACAGTTCAATAGAGACTCATTGGAACGCAGCGCTTTCAAAACCTGGGGCACTTCCGGATTGGATTTATCTCAGGCTTTCGCCTGCAACATCAGTTCTGTTATACTCACAGACAATATCCTTACAGTTTTGGAAACGTTAGAGTGTTTTCTATCCAAAGCTGTCAATTATATGCATATTCTAGCATCTTGTCCTGACAAAATATCCCATTTAAAACGGGAACGTTTTTTTCCCAAAAATGAAAATACTGCCCCCTAGTACCAACAGGTTAATATTGCCCTTGTTTCTGTTCAGCTGTTATTCTCAACAGCTTGTTCTATTGGTGAGTAATCAGACTCCAGAGTACTTAGACAATTTCTGAGTGTCACGGGAATAGGAAATAATAAAGGCAATGTTTCCGCATTTCATTTGAAATTGAAATGTTAAATGCCAAAGCCATGTCCCCAGTAAGAAATATTGTTGAATAAAACAATGTTCTTGTAATTTAGTTTGTTCTTTAAAAGGAAACCTATGAGTGGAACTCCCTCTGGATGTCTGACCTCCACTGGCGGTCAGATTCAGAATAGCAGCACAGTTGTAACTACACTTGACTTGGGGCTAAGGTTTAGATGTCTGACACCCTCGTAGAAATAACACCATCTAGCTTCAGGTACATGAACCCTGTCCCACAACTCTTGTCAGACCAAACAACCATTTTTTTTCTCCTCATGATTAATTGATCATTTATTGAATGATCTGATTTCTACTTTGATTAAAATACCCAATTAATCTAATATGTTGTTTGTTCTATGTCCCTGTGATGCACCAGTGATGAGGAGGCTTCCTACTCCGAGTTCTATCCCATCATTCCCGGTGATGTGTTGTCGGTCAAGGAGATCCTGAACATTGGCAAATTCCCACGCCACAGGACATGGTGTGTGGAGACGAGTTACGCAGTTGTTAGGGTGTATGATATATACAGTAATACAGTAAGCCTTGTACGAACCAGAATGGCCCATACGACAGGATCCTTGTCCTGTTTCTGTAGCGGGAGGTAGCTCCTTAAACAAGCACAACCCCCTGTATAGGACGCTAGTCAATACAATAGGTACAATTCATGACAACTAAATTATGATTCTGAAATGCATTTATGCACCAGCAAATGCCAGTTGAAACAAGAGCACCCTAAAGTAAGATCAATTCATGTTATTTAGAAACAATGTGTCAAATTTGTGGCAAAGTCAGAGTTGAGGCAAAGTTCAAACTGAACCGTCTCAATCTGCAACACCACAGCGAGCACAAAGCAAAGACATCTCTGCTGCATCTTCTCCTGACTAATTCATCCCTGCCTGGTAGTATTTCCAGGCTTATCTTGTGTAGAGCACATCCAGAGTGAGGGGTGGGGAAGTCTAGCGGTCTAGGTCACTGCCTTCAGAATACATGTACCGTTGCTCACATGGGCTTGAATCTGACCCACTGCACACTCTTTCATTCTACTTTTCCTGTTGCAATCACTTCTATATTTAATCCCAGCTCCCGTCCCCGCAGGAGGCCTTTTGTCGTTTGGTAGGCTGTCATTGTAAATAAGAATTTGTTCTAAATCAATCAAAATCAAATCAAATTTTATTTGTCACATACACATGGTTAGCAGATGTTAATGCGAGTGCAGCGAAATGCTTGTGCTTCTAGTTCCGACAATGCAGTAATAACCAACAAGTAATCTAACTAACAATTCCAAAACTACTGTTTTATACACAGTGTAAGGGGATAAAGAATATGTACATAAGGATATATGAATGAGTGATGGTACAGAGGAGCATAGGCAAGATACAGTAGATGGTATCGAGTACAGTATATACATATGAGATGAGTATGTAAACAAAGTGGCATAGTTAAAGTGGCTAGTGATACATGTATTACATAAAGATGCAGTAGATGATATAGAGTACAGTATATACGTATGCATATGAGATGAATAATGTAGGGTAAGTAACATTATATAAGGTAGCATTGTTTAAAGTGGCTAGTGATATATTTTACATCAATTCCCATCAATTCCCATTATTAAAGTGGCTGGAGTTGAGTCAGTGTGTTGGCAGCAGCCACTCAATGTTAGTGGTGGCTGTTTAACAGTCTGATGGCCTTGAGATAGAAGCTGTTTTTCAGTCTCTCGGTCCCAGCTTTGATGCACCTGTACTGACCTCGCCTTCTGGATGATAGCGGGGTGAACAGGCAGTAGCTCGGGTGGTTGTTGTCCTTGATGATCTTTATGGCCTTCCTGTAACATCGGGTGGTGTAGGTGTCCTGGAGGGCAGGTAGTTTTCCCCCGGTGATGCGTTGTGCAGACCTCACTACCCTCTGGAGAGCCTTACGGTTGTGGGCGGAACAGTTGCCGTACCAGGCGGTGATACAGCCCGCCAGGATGCTATCGATTGTGCATCTGTAGAAGTTTGTGAGTGCTTTTGGTGACAAGTCGAATTTCTTCAGCCTCCTGAGGTTGAAGAGGCGCTGCTGCGCCTTCTTCACGATGCTGTCTGTGTGAGTGGACCAATTCAGTTTGTCTGTGATGTGTATGCCGAGGAACTTAAAACTTGCTACCCTCTCCACTACTGTTCCATCGATGTGGATAGGGGGTGTTCCCTCTGCTGTTTCCTGAAGTCCACAATCATCTCCTTAGTTTTGTTGACGTTGAGTGTGAGGTTATTTTCCTGACACCACACTCCGAGGGCCCTCACCTCCTCCCTGTAGGCCGTCTCGTCGTTGTTGGTAATCAAGCCTACCACTGTTGTGTCGTCCGCAAACTTGATGATTGAGTTGGAGGCGTGCATGGCCACACAGTCGTGGGTGAACAGGGAGTACAGGAGAGTGCTCAGAATGCACCCTTGTGGGGCCCCAGTGTTGAGGATCAGCGGGGAGGAGATGTTGTTGCCTACCCTCACCACCTGGGGCGGCCCGTCAGGAAGTCCAGAACCCAGTTGCACAGGGGCGGGGTCGAGACCCAGGGTCTCGAGCTTGATGACGAGCTTGGAGGGTACTATGGTGTTGAATGCCGAGCTGTAGTCGATGAACAGCATTCTCACATAGGTATTCCTCTTGTCCAGATGGGTTAGGGCAGTGTGCAGTGTGGTTGAGATTGCATCGTCTGTGGACCTATTTGGGCGGTAAGCAAATTGGAGTGGGTCTAGGGTGTCAGGTAGGGTGGAGGTGATATGGTCCTTGACTAGTCTCTCAAAGCACTTCATGATGACGGAAGTGAGTGCTACGGGGCGGTAGTCGTTTAGCTCAGTTACCTTAGCTTTCTTGGGAACAGGAACAATGGTGGCCCTCTTGAAGCATGTGGGAACAGCAGACTGGTATAGGGATTGATTGAATATGTCCGTAAACACACCGGCCAGCTGGTCTGCGCATGCTCTGAGGGCGCGGCTGGGGATGCCGTCTGGGCCTGCAGCCTTGCGAGGGTTAACACGTTTAAATGTCTTACTCACCTCGGCTGCAGTGAAGGAGAGTCCGCATGTTTTCTTTGCAGGCCGTGTCAGTGGCACTATATTGTCCTCAAAGCGGGCAAAAAAGTTATTTAGTCTGCCTGGGAGCAAGACATCCTGGTCCGTGACTGGGCTGGTTTTCTTCTTGTAGTCCGTGATTGACTGTAGACCCTGCCACATGCCTCTTGTGTCTGAGCCGTTGAATTGAGATTCTACTTTGTCTCTGTACTGGCGCTTAGCTTGTTTGATAGCCTTGCGGAGGGAATAGCTGCACTGTTTGTATTCGGTCATGTTACCAGTCACCTTGCCCTGATTAAAAGCAGTGGTTCGCGCTTTCAGTTTCACACGAATGCTGCCATCAATCCACGGTTTCTGGTTAGGGAATGTTTTAATCGTTGCTATGGGAACAACATCTTCAACGCACGTTCTAATGAACTCGCACACCGAATCAGCGTATTCGTCAATATTGTTATCTGACGCAATATGAAACATATCCCAGTCCACGTGATGGAAGCAGTCTTGGAGTGTAGAGTCAGCTTGGTCGGACCAGCGTTGGACAGACCTCAGCGTGGGAGCCTCTTGTTTTAGTTTCTGTCTGTAGGCAGGGATCAACAAAATGGAGTCGTGGTCAGCTTTTCCGAAAGGAGGGCGGGGCAAGGCCTTATATGCGTCGCGGAAGTTAGAGTAACAATGATCCAAGGTTTTTCCACCCCTGGTTGCGCAATCGATATGCTGATAAAATTTAGGGAGTCTTGTTTTCAGATTAGCCTTGTTAAAATCCCCAGCTACAATGAATGCAGCCTCCGGATAAATGGATTCCAGTTTGCAAAGAGTCAAGAGTCAAATAAAGTTCGTTCAGAGCCATCGATGTGTCTGCTTGGGGGGGATATATACGGCTGTGATTATAATCGAAGAGAATTCTCTTGGTAGATAATGCAGTCTACATTTGATTGTGAGGAATTCTAAATCAGGTGAACAGAAGGATTTGAGTTCCTGTATGTTTCTTTCATCACACCATGTCTCGTTAACCATAAGGCATACGCCCCCGCCCCGCTCATTCAGTAGAAAGTGTATTGGAGCATTTGCTGTGAACTTTGACCTAATGGGAGGGAAAATAGTCAGTGTCGCAAGAGAATGCCATTTTGTTGTGGCGCTTTTCTCTTTGAGTGCTACGGCTGTTCCAATCAGCCCCAGATGAAAACGAATGATCCGGTTGGAATGTTATTGGATATATATCATTATAACATCCTGAAGATTGATTCTGCACTTAGTTTGACCAGTTTTTTCGACCTGTAATATGTCTTTTGGAAGTTTTCATGCAAGTTATCCGGGACCAGAAGTCATTTTTTGGGCATGTGAGCTGAAAGTGATAGCAAATGCTGCTACTTGGACACTAGAATTGAACATTATGGAACAAAACGATTTATTGTTGAACTAGGACTCCTTGCACTAGATTCTGATGAAAGATCATCAAAGGTAAGGGAATATTTATGTTGTAATTTTGTATTTCTGTTGACTCCAACATGGCAGAGAAATATTGTTACGTCTGAGCGCCGTCTCAGATTATTGCAATGTTAGGCTTTTTCCGTAACGTTAAAAAAAATGTGACACAGCGGTTGCATTAAGAACCAGTGTATCTTTAATTATATGTAGAACATGTATCTTTAGTCAAAGATTATGATGAGTATTTCTGTTATCTGTCTCTGAACATGGCGTCAATGTAAACCGAGATTTATGGATATAAAATGCATATTATCGAACAAAACATAAATGTACTGTGTAACATGTCATATGACTGTCATCTGATGAAGATTTTCAAGAGGTTAGTGATTGATTTTATTTTTAATCCTGCTTTTGTGTCACGTTCTGACCATCGTTCGTGTGTGTTTTCCTTGTTTAAGTGTTGGTCAGGACTTGAGCTGGGTGGGCATTCTATGTTGTGTGTCTGGTTTGTCTATTTCTATGTTTGGCCTGATATAGTTCTCAATCAGAGGCAGGTGTTAGTCATTGTCTCTGATTGGGAACCATATTTAGGTAGCCTGTTTTGTGTTGGGTTTTGTGGATGATTGTTCCTGTCTCTGTGTTTTCACCAGATAGGGCTATTTTAGGGTTTCACGTTTCTTGTTTTTGTTAGTCTGTTCATGTATAGTTTTCTTCATTAAAGAACCATGAATAGAAACCACGCTGCATTTTGGTTCGCCTTTCCTTCAAGTCAAGAGAACCGTTACATTTTGTGATTTTATCTTTTTGCTGGAAAAAATGGCTACGTTTTTTCTTTGGTTTGGTGGTGGTCTAACATAAATATATGTTGTGTTTTCGCTGTAAAATATTTTAAAAATCTGACACGCTGGGTAGATGAACAAGGTGTTTATCTTTCATTTGAGGTATTGGACTTGTTAATGTGTGGAGGTTAAATATTTCTAAAGAATATTTTTGCATTCCCTGCGCCACCTTTTCAGCTGAACGGGGGAACCCCTCGCCTCAACAGGTTGTTCTTAACTGACTTGCCTAGTTAAATAAAAGTTACATTTAAAAAATATATTCAATCAAATAGAGAATAGACTCAAAGCATGACTCTGCAGTCAGCATAGTCTCTGACTCTCTGTGGACAACTATCTGTATGATACAGCCTCTAAGTTAGCAACGTCAGCTATAAAGATCAATGGGACGCCATGAAACGCCAAAGCAATCTTTGCATCCTCCCACTCCATCATCCATGAAAAGATAAGGTCAAGTTCCACTGGCGCCGGGCTTTAGTTCAAGGGCCGTCCTTTTGAAGCATCAGAGGTTGACGATAAACGAAGATTCCATTCATGTCCATTTTTTCTTTTCACTCTTCTTCTTCTCTGTCATTTAAAACTCTTGCTCTATGACCTCATATACTGGCTCAAGACGTTTATATGTAAAGCCAATAAACTACACAAAAATCCCGGATGACAGGACTGGAAAACCCATCACCGGCTCAGGTGATAGGCCCAGGCCAATAGTGGTCAAGTTCCTGAGGTTCAAGGACAAGGTAGCTGATCTGGAAAGAGCCAAGAATTTGAGATGAATGTATATCTTACTCAACGAGGACTATCAATGAAGCTGTGCGCCAGAAGAGGAAAGAAATTATCCCAGCAATGAAAGCCGCCAGAGCTTGTGGGGACATTGCTTACATCTGCTATGACAGGCTCATTGTTCAATCTCCCTCCCAGAAGCATAGAAGGGATGAGAGAGCCAAGACTATGGGTTTGTAGCTTCAACCCAGCAGCACAAACACATCAATTGATGGACTGCTGAATGTATATTTCTTTCTCTTGCTTTGTTTACTCTTTTCAATAGTATGTCTATCTCTGATAAGCTACCCAGGAAAGGGATGAAAATAGTCCATATTAATATATGTAGCCTTAGAAATAAGGTTCATGAAATCAATAACTTGCTAACATTCATATATTAGCCATTTCTGAGACTCACTTAGATAATTAATGTGATGATACAGCAGTAAGCAATACAAGGATATAACATCTGTAGAAGAGACAGAAATGCTTATGGGGGAGGTGTTGCTGTATATTTTCAGAGTCATATCCCTGTAATGTTTAGAGAAGATCTTATGTCAAGTGTTATTGAAGTTTTGTGGTTGCAGGTTCACTTGGCACTTCTAAAGCCTTTTTTGGGGGGTGTTGCTATAGACCACCAAGTGCTAACAATCTAAATAATATGTGTGAAATGCTTGATAGTGTATGTGATGTAAACAGAGAGGTCTACTTTCTTGGGGGCCTGAATATTGACTGGTTTTCATCAAGCTGTCTGCTCAAGAGGAAACTTCTTACTGCAACCAGTACCTGTAATCTGGTTCCGGTTATTAATCAACCTACCAGGATGTTTACAAACACTAAAGGAACAAGATCATCCACATGTATCAATCACATTTTTACTAATACCGTAGAACCTTGTTCTAAAGATGTACCCGTACCCATTGGATGCAGTGATCACAATATAGTGGCTATATCCAGGAAAGCCAAAGTTCCAACAGCTGGGCCTAAAATAGTATAGAAGAGATCATACAAAAGATTTAGCTGTGACTCTTATGTGGATGATGTTATAAAATATTTGTTGGTCTGATGTGATTAATGAGGAGCATCCAGACGCTGCAATTGATGAATTTATGAAATTGCTTCTTCCAATTATTGATAAACATGCACCTGTTAAGAAACTGACTGTTAGAACTGTTAAGGCTCCATGGATTGATGAGGAATCTAAAAACTGTATGGTTGAAAGAGATGGGGCAAAAGGAGTGGCTAATAAGTCTGGCTACACACCTGACTAGCTTACTTACTGCAAATTTAGAGATTATGTGACTACACTCAACAAAAATAAGAATATACTGTATTATGAAGCCATGGTCAATGATACAAAGAATGATGGAAAAAAAACTTTCAATGGAGTACTTTAAATGAAATTATGGGCAGAAAGACTAATTCAATTCCATCTTTCATCGAATCAGATGGCTTATTCATCACGAAACCATTTCATGTTGCCAATTATTTTAATAATTATTTAATTGGCAAAGTGGGCAAACTTAGGTAGGAAATGCCAACAACGAACAGTGAGCAATTGTATTCATGCATAAAAAATGAAAGAAAAATGAAAGAAAAGCATTGCAAGTTTGAATTTTGTAAAGTTATTGTGGGAGAGGTGGAAAAAGTATTGTTATCGATCAATAACGACAAACCTCCTGGCATTGAGAACTTAGATGGAAAGCTACTGAGGATGGTAGCTGACTCTATAGCCACTCCTACTGACTCTATAGCCACTCCTACTGACTCTATAGCCACGCCTACTGACTCTATAGCCACTCCTACTGACTCTATAGCCACTCCTACTGAGGAGGGTAGCTGACTCTATAGCCACTCCTACTGAGGAGGGTAGCTGACTCTATAGCCACTCCTACTGAGGATGGTAGCTGACTCTATAGCCACTCCTACTGAGGATGGTAGCTGACTCTATAGCCACTCCTACTGACTCTATAGCCACTCCTACTGAGGAGGGTAGCTGACTCTATAGCCACTCCTACTGAGGAGGGTAGCTGACTCTATAGCCACTCCTACTGACTCTATAGCCACTCCTACTGACTCTATAGCCACTCCTACTGACTCTATAGCCACTCCTACTGACTCTATAGCCACTCCTACTGACTCTATAGCCACTCCTACTGACTCTATAGCCACTCCTACTGAGGATGGTAGCTGACTCTATAGCCACTCCTACTGAGGAGGGTAGCCACTGACTCTATAGCCACTCCTACTGACTCTATAGCCACTCCTACTGACTCTATAGCCACTCCTACTGACTCTATAGCCACTCCTACTGAGGATGGTAGCTGACTCTATAGCCACTCCTACTGAGGATGGTAGCTGACTCTATAGCCACTCCTACTGAGGAGGGTAGCTGACTCTATAGCCACTCCTACTGAGGATGGTAGCTGACTCTATAGCCACTCCTACTGAGGATGGTAGCTGACTCTATAGCCACTCCTACTGAGGAGGGTAGCTGACTCTATAGCCACTCCTACTGAGGATGGTAGCTGACTCTATAGCCACTCCTACTGAGGATGGTAGCTGACTCTATAGCCACTCCTACTGAGGAGGGTAGCTGACTCTATAGCCACTCCTACTGAGGATGGTAGCTGACTCTATAGCCACTCCTACTGAGGAGGGTAGCTGACTCTATAGCCACTCCTACTGAGGATGGTAGCTGACTCTATAGCCACTCCTACTGAGGATGGTAGCTGACTCTATAGCCACTCCTACTGAGGATGGTAGCTGACTCTATAGCCACTCCTACTGAGGATGGTAGCTGACTCTATAGCCACTCCTACTGAGGATGGTAGCTGACTCTATAGCCACTCCTACTGAGGAGGGTAGCTGACTCTATAGCCACTCCTACTGAGGATGGTAGCTGACTCTATAGCCACTCCTACTGAGGAGGGTAGCTGACTCTATAGCCACTCCTACTGAGGATGGTAGCTGACTCTATAGCCACTCCTACTGAGGATGGTAGCTGACTCTATAGCCACTCCTATCTGACATATTTTTAATCTGAACCTAGAGGAAAAAATTTGTCCTCGGGCCTGAAGGGAAGCCAAAGTAATTTCTCTATCCAAGAGTGGTAAAGCGGCCTTTACTGGTTCTAACAGCAGACCTATCAGCTTGCTGCCAGCTCTTAGCAAACTGTTGGAAAAAAATACAATGCTATTTCTCTGTAAACAAACTAACAAAAGACTTTCAGCATGCTTATAGAGAAGGGCACTCAACATGTACTGCACTGACACAAATGACTGATGATTGGTTGAAAGAAATTGATAATAATAAGATTGTGGGAACTGTACTGTTAGATTTCAGTGCAGCCTTAGATATTATTGACAATAACCTGTTGTTAAAAAACTTGTGTTATGGCATTTCAACCTTCAGAGCTATTTATCTAATAGAACTCAAAGGGGTTTCATTAATGGAAGCTTCTCTAATGTCAAACATGTAAAGTGTGGTGTACTGCAGGGAAACACTCTAGGCCCTCTACTATTTTCTATTGTTACCAATGACCTGCCCCTGGCATTAAACAAAGCATGTGTGTCCATGTACGCTGATGATTCAACCATATACACATTGGCAACCACAGCTAAGGAAGTCACTGAAACCCTTAACAAAGTGTTGCAGTCTGTTTTGGACTGGGTGGCCAGTAATAAACTGGTCCTAAACATCTACAAAATAAGAGCATTGTATTTGGTACAAATCATTCCTTAAGTTCTAGACCTCAGCTGAATCTGGTAATGAATTGTGTGGCTGTTGAACAAGTTGAGGGAACCAAATTACTTGGCGTTACTTTAGATCGTAAACTGTCATGGTCAAAACATATAGATTCAATGGTTGTAAAGATGGGGAGAGTTCTGTCCTTAATAAAGAGATGCTCTGCTTTTTTGTCACCACACTCCAAAAAGCAAGTTCTGCAGGCTCTAGTTTTGTCTAATCTTGATTATTGTCCAGTCGTGTGGTCCAGTAATGGAAGGAAAGACCTAGTTAAACTACAGCTGGCCCAGAACAGAGTGACACGTTTTGCTCTTAATTGTAATCAGTGGGCTGATATAAATACTATGCATGCCGGTCTCTCTTGGCTAAGAGTTGAGGAGAGACTGACTGCATCACTTCTTCTTTTTATAAGAAACACGAATGTGCTGAAAATCCCAAATCGTTTGCATAGTTAACTTACACACAGTTCTGACACACACACTTACCCCACCAGACATGCCATCAGAGGTCTTTTCACAGTCCCCAAATCCAGAACAAATTCAAGAAAGCGTACAGTATTATATAGAGCCCTAATTGCATGGAACTTCCGTACATCTCATATTGCTCAAATAAACAGCAAACCTGGTTTTAAAAAAAACAGATAAAGCAACACCTCTCGGCACAACGCCTCTCCCCTATTTGACCTAGATAGTTTGTGTGTATGCATTGATATGTAGGCTACGTGTGCCTCTTTAAAACATGTATGTAGTTCTGTCTTTGAGCTGTTCTTGTCTATTGATGTTCTGTATTATGTCATTCTGTATTATGTTTCATGTTCTGTGTGGACCCCAGGAAGAGTAGCTGCTGCTTTTGCAATAGCTAATGGGGATCCTAATAAAATACCAAATACCAAATGACAATTTAGTTGAGGGCTTATTAACGGGCAAAGACATTATAGAGGAGGGAGGGAAGAGAAAGGAGCTGTGGAGGAGATGAATGTGATGATGTAGGGTGCATCTTTAATTTAAGGATTATAGCACAAGCTTGGGGATTTAATAACCAGCTGTCATGGTAGAGGATGTTATACATCTCAAAATAAATAGGGCTCCAGACTGGAAGGTTTAGGTCACAGTAAATAGGATGGGAAGGGGGATCGTGGTGTCTCATAACACGATTTGCTTAGCAGAATCCCTTATCCAGGGACACCTTGCCCTGTCCCTATTGTTCATGTGGCTGATAATGTGATTCAATGTGATTCAATATCAGTCTCAGGCAACAGTTCATTTTGCCGGAGCAAATGGTGTATTTTACTTCAGCTTGAAGCTGGGGTTTTGCTAAGCCAATCTTAAAGGAGTTAGATTTGGCATCTCCAAGTATAATGTAACTGGAAAAAATGGTTGAAACAAAACAGCAAGACCTTTTAGGTCCTTGAGGACCTCAACTCTAAAAACCGATCAGGCCATGCCATCACAGTACAAAGTTTAAAGCATGAAATAACTGATCTGTGACAAACCAAAAATATGCTTGTTTGATCTTTTCAAAGTATGTCAAAGCAGTACAAACCACGAAAAGTAAACGCACTGAAATGAACTCTTACACAGTGCTATGAACTCTGGTTCCTCTCTAACTAGAAAGCAAAGAAAGTTTAAGAAACGATCTGGCAGTCACTGGCAGTGATGAATAGAAAGATTGAGTGAAGAGGACCGTTTCTCCTTCAGAAAAGAGGACAAGTGTTTGACAGCAGGAAGATAGAGATGCAGACTGAGAGGAAGAGTAAAAAAAGAAAGGAAAGTTGTGGATCACTTGAGAGAAAGCCCATGCATCTGACAGCAGTAATAACCCTCAGCTGTGCAGAAGTGCCTGCATCGCGTTGGCATCTGAGTGGAATGCTCTTTCATGCCCTCTCGTCCTCCCATCAAGTGGAGTGCCAACCAGACCTCAGCCTGCTAACGTACTCAGCTCTAATTCCAAGGCCCAGGCTCACCTTTGTATTTCTCTGCCTAGTAATCCCTTTTGCTCAGACATTAACAAGGTCTTTTTCCCTTCCGAAGTATATTTGCTGCATGGAAACCTAAACCCGTTTCCCCCCAGGAGAGGAGCTGGAGGAGAGAGTAGAGACTGATGAAATCCTCCTTGGGTGAATTTGGAAGGATATGGGGATGGATTCTAAACCCCTTCATGGATTCGTTGAGTCTATTTCTGGGACACCTGAATGAACACCCCGGGATTTGAGATTGGCATGACATTCGTTTTGATTCGATAACAATGTGAGCACGATGCTCTCTCTCTCTCTCTCGCTATCTCTAGCCCCCAATTAGAGGTCTGAGAAGATGATTGACATGTTTATTCTTGTTTCACCTCTCTCTGTTTCCCTCTCTCCTTCACGCTTTCCTGCAACTCCCACCCTCCTATCTGGGAGGAGAGTGTAAATTCAGTACAGTATGTACATTTACTGGATGACTCATAGGATTTAGCTCTTTTGTGGGGAGGTCAATACACTTCCAACACCGTGAAATGATCTTGAAATGTCCACTTGGAGCAGAGTAAGCCATAACACTGCAGTTTCAGATGGACGTATTTATTGCCCAGCCCTGACTGACAGCCACACAAAATCAGCCCTGAAGCACTGAGTGTGTGTGTGGCACGTGTGTGTGTGGCACGTGTGTGTGTGTGGCACGTGTGTGCACACCGGCTTGTGTCAAGAATTGCAACGCTGCTGGGTTTTTCACGCTTAACAGTTTCCTGTGTGTATCAAGAATAGTCCACCACCCAAAGGACATCCAGAAAACTGTGGGAATCATTGGAGTCAACATGGGCCAGCAACCCTCTGGAACGCTTTCGACACCTTGTAGAGTCCATGCCCTGAGAAATTGAGGCTGTTCTGAGGGCAAAATGGGGGGGTGGTGCAAATCAATATTAGGAAGGTGTCCCTAATGTTTTGTACACTCAGTATATTTGCATGCATACATAAATGACCCCTTTTACAATCACGTATGTGAGAATGAGTAAATGAGTGTGAACTGAAAATGTGTGCGTCACAATGTGCGTGTGCGTGTTCACACTACCAATCTCAGGGGACTATCACTGTCAGTCAGTCAGGCAACGGGACACCAGAATGGACACCCTTCTGGAGATCAGAGAGAGCCGAGGAATGTGTGTGATAAAAGGCAGATGGAGACCTTGATCGGGGCATGTGTGGGGTGGGATTGGCCACCAATCAAAGTGAATAGCTGAATATCAACACATCAACATTGTATAAGAACCAGGGCAATGACACGGCAGTCTTAACTATACTGTAGCACAGCTCAGTAGTGATTCTCTTGAACTAAGCTATAGGCCAAAGGGCTACACACTGAGTGTACAAAACATGAAGAACACCATCCTAATATTGAATTGAACCCCCCTTTTGCCCTAAGAACAGTCTCAGTCCATCTGGGCATGGACTCTACAAGGTGTCGAAAGCGTTCCACCGGTGGACCGTTCTTGATACACACGGGAAACTGCTGAGCAAGAAAAACACAGCAGCATTGCAGTTCTTGACTTACTCAAACCGGTGCACCTGGCACCTACTACCATACCCCGTTCAAAGGCACTTAAATATTTTGTACTCTAAATGGCACACGTATACAATCCATGTATCAATTGTCTCAAAGCTTAAAAATCCTTCTTTAGCCTGTCTCCTCCCCTTCATCCACACTGACTGAAGTGGATTTGACATCAATAAGGGATCGTAGCTTTCACCTGGATCCACCTGGTCAGTGTATGTCATGGAAAGAGCAGGTGTTCATCATGTTTTGTACACTCAGTGTACCTCCAGCATATTGAACATAATTTTCTAATTGATCTTGTTTATTAGAGGCCAATCTATCACCAAATCACCAGGATCTGACATAAGCTATCTATAAAACCTGATCATAAGCAGAAACAGTATGTCCGATTTTTACATTCTACCCCAGGAGATTTTCTCAGGCTAATGTTAGCTAATGTTGAGTCGCAACATGCTTTTGTAATACTTCTACAATGCCGCATTTATCAATATTGCATTGCTGCTAGTGATTTTGTTTCATGTGTGAGGTGGTTTTCATTGTTGGTCCGTGGTGTGTAATGAGGAGCAAACAGACGCTGCACTTGACACATTCATGAAATTGCTTATTCCAGTTACTACTAAGCATGCACCCATTAAGAGAATGACTGTAAAAACGATTAAATCTTCGTGGTGTTACGGCTTTCTTCCGTCGAAGGAGAGTCGGACCAAAATGCAGCGTGGTTAAATCGAGACATCTTTAATGACGATAAATACGAACAATACAAAAACAACAAACGGAACGTGAAAACCTAATACAGCCTGTCTGGTGACAACTAACACAGAGACAGGAACAATCACCCACAAACACACAGTGAAACCCAGGCTACCTAAATATGGTTCCCAATCAGAGACAACGAGAATCACCTGACTCTGATTGAGAACCGCCTCAGGCAGCCATAGACTATGCTAGACACCCCTACTCAGCCACAATCCCAATACCTACTAAAACCCCCAATACCACAACACAACACAAAATAACCCCATGTCACACCCTGGCCTGACCAAAAAAATATATAAACACAAATGACTAAGACCAGAGCGTGACACGTGGATGGATGAGGAATTAAAAATTGAGGTTGAGAGGGATGAGGCAAAAGGAATGGCAAATAAGTCTGTGCTGCGCAACAGATTGACAATTGTATTGCAAATTGAGAAATAATGTGACTAAACTGAATAAAAAGGAGAAGAAACTACACTATGAAACAAAGATAGATGACATAAAGAATGATAGTAAATGCTTTGGAGCACCTTAAATGAAATTTTGGGAAAAAGGCTAACTGAGCTCCATCGTTCATTGAATCAGGTGGCTCATTCATCACAAACCCGACTGATATTGCCAACTACTTAAAAAAAAAAATGTTGACAAGATGAGCAAACTTAGGCACGACATGCCAGCAACAAACGCTGACACAACACATCTAAGTATATATGACCAAATTATGAAAGACAAGCATTGTCATTTTGAATTCCGTAAAGTGAGTGTGGAAGAGGTGAAAAAAAGATTGTTGTCTATCAACAATGATAAGCCACCGGGGTCTGACAACTTGAACGGAAAATTACTGAGCATAATAGCAGACGATACTGCTAACATTAATAATATGCATGTCAATCTCTCCTCAGACAACAACATTGATGTTTACGCTGACTCGCTGAGCGAGTTTATTAGCAAGAGCATCGGAGATGTTGTACCCACGGTGACTATTAAAACCTTTCCTATGCAGACAATGTTCTTTTGTTTTTATCCAAGCCTAAAACTTCTATTCCCCCCTTACTTAACTTGATAAATACATTCGGCTCCTCCTCTGGCTACAAGATAAACTGGCAAAAAAGTGAATTGATGCCAATGTCACGGCCTGTGGATATGCAATTTCTGCAATCTATCCCATTTAGAACAGTGATGGACAAGTTCACAAGCCTTGGCATTGTAGTGACAAGAGACCTTGATCAGCCATTGAAAGTGAATTGGGACATGAAAAATGATCAGCTTAAACAAAATATAGATTTTTGGAAAACTCTGCCTATCTCCTTGGATGGTCGTATAAACGCTATTAAAATTGTTGTCCTACCCAGGTTTCTTTACCTCTTCCAATGTCTACCCAATTTCATACCACAAAGCTATTTTAAGAAACTGGATTCAATAATAATTGCATTTTTTTATGGGATAACAAGGCAGCCAGAATTTCAAAGAAGCATTTATGCAAGTACAAGATAGAGGGGGGCTTTGGCCTTCCTCACTTTAAACATTATTATTGGGCTGCTAATCTGAACATTGTGTCTTTCTGGAGGGAAAGTTTACCTGCGATGAGACAGAAGGATATGCCTTCATGGCTTTTGATTGAGCAGGCCTCCTGTCAACGTTCCTCACTCCCTGCACGTGTTAATAGTCCATCATATGTGAAAAAAGCCACTTATGACTCTAATCCAGTCATTTGTCATACTCTTAAGATCTGGAAACAGATGAGGTATTTTCGTAACACACCCACTGTTTACATTGACAGCCCGATTTGCCTGAATCATGCTTTCCACCCCGCATTGGATGATGTGGTGTTTTCACAGTGGAGGGAGAAGGGGCTCACAACAATTGGTAATCTATACATAGATGGTCAGTTAGCTTCATTTCAACAATTACAGGGAAAGTTCAACATGCCAACAACACATTTTTTCAGATACCTCCAAATCAGGAATTTCTTAAGGACACATATCCCATAGTATGGCATAAAGCCAAATAATCCTACATTAGATAGCCTGATCCTTGACAAACCCCATTCAAAAGGGTCGGTCACTAGACTGTATGATGTGCTACAGGCCCACATAGAGGTATCCACAGACACTATTAAAAGGGCTTGGGAACAAGAACTTGGTTCAGAAATCTCAGATGAGGACTGGGTAGAAGCTCTCAGGAATATAAACCACAGTTCAGTGAATGCCAGACACAACCCTGTACAGTTTAAGGTGATACACAGGTTACATTACTCAAAAGTAAAACTGCATACAATATTCCCGGACACCTCACCACTGTGTGAGAGGTGCAAGCAGAATGAGGGGACGTTGACCCACTTATTTCAGACATGTCCTAAATTACATGCTTACTGGGCTCTCATTTTTTATTACTTATCTAAAGCCTTTGATAGAGTTCTAGCCCCAGACCCATTGATCGCTCTGTTTGGTACAGTTGATGGGAATAACCAGGAGGAGAAGCTGTCTCTCTTTGTACTCTATAAGCCAAAAGGCTCATATTGCAATTTTGGAAATTGAAGACTGTACTTACCTTTGAAATGTGGTTACGGGATTTAGGGAATGTAATACATACAGTGGGGCAAAAAAGTATTTATTCAGCCACCAATTGTGCAAATTCTCCCACTTAAAAAGATGAGAGGCCTGTAATTTTCATCATAAGTACACTTCAACTATGACAGACAAAATGAGAAAAATAAATCCAGAAAGTCACATTGTAGGATTTTTTATGAATTTATTTATACAGGTGCATCAAAGTTGGGACTGAGAGACTCAAAAACAGTTTCTATCTCAAGGCCATCAGACTGTTAAACAGCCATCACTAACATTGAGTAGCTGCTGCCAACATACAGACTCAAATCTCTAGCCACTTTAATAATAGGATGTCATAAATGTATTACTAGTCACTTTAAACAATGTCACTTTATATAATGTTTACATTCCCTACATTACCCATCTTATATGTATATACTGTACTCTATACCATCAACTGCATCTTGCCTATGCCGCACGGCCGTCGCACATTCATATATTTATATGTACATATTCTTATTCATCCCTTTACACTTGTGTGTATAAGGTTGTTGTTATGGAATTGTTAGATTACTCGTTAGATATTACTGCATGGTCGGAACTAGAAGCACGAGCATTTTGCTACACTTGCATTAACATCTTCTAACCATGTGTATGTGACCAATCAAATTTGATTTGATCCATGTTTCTCAAATGTCAAATTTTGAAGTTGTTCCAAATGTTTCATTTCAAAGTGTTTAAGGTTAAGTTTAGGCACGAACTCCTCATTTGTAGGGTTAGGGTTAAGTGTAGGAATTAACTCGGAATCTTTAAAAGGATCCGCCCCTATTTTTCAATTTTCGCCTAAAATGACTTACCCAAATCTAACTGGAAATGCATATTCTTGATACCCTTTGAAAGGAAACACTGTGAAGTTTGTGGAAATGTGAAATGAATGTAGGAGAATATAACACATTAGATCTGGTATAAGAAAACATTTTTTTGTGTTTCTTTTTTACAACCATCTTTGAAATACAAAAGAAAGGAGGTCATTTAGATGGTGTCCACAAGAGGGCAACTGTGTATGTGCAGAATTTCAGACTGATAACTTCAAGAATGTTCTTCATGATTTGCCCAAATGTACCCAAATGGCCTCCAATTGGCAGAATTGGAAAATTGATCGGTAAACTGCATCCAATTTGCTGAGTAGAGTGTTGGAGGCTATTTTGTAAACGTCCAGAGTAGTGATGCTAGACGGGAGGGCAGGTGCAGGCAGCGATCGGTTGAAGAGCATGCATTTAGTTTTACTTGCATTTCAGAGCAGTTGGAGGCCACGGAAGGAGTGTTGTATGGCATTGAAGCTCGTCTGGAGGTTTGTTAACACCGTGTCCAAAGAACGGCCAGAAGCATACAGAATGGTGTCGTCTTCGTAGAGGTGGATCAGAGAATCACCAGCAGCAAGAGCTTCATTTTGATGTATACACCCCCATAGAGACTGCCAGAGGTCCGGACAACAGGCCCTCCGATTTGACACACGGAACTCTATCTGAGAAGTAGTTGGTGAACTAGGTGAGCTAGGTGAGGCAGTCATTTGAGAAACCAAGGCTGTTGAGTCTGCCGATAAGAATGCAGTGATTGACATAGTCGAAAGCCTTGGCCAGGTCGATAAATATGGCTGCACAGTATTGTCTTTTATCGATGTCGGTTATGATATCGTTTTGGACCTTGAGAATGGCTGAGGTGCACCCATGACCAGCTCGGAAACCAGATTGCATAGCGGAGAAGATACGGTGGGATTCGAAATGGTAGGTGATCTGTTTGTTAACTTGGCTATCGAAGACTTTAGAAAGGCAGGGTAGGATAGATATAGGTCTGTAACAGTTTGGGTCTAGAGTGTCTCTCCCTTTGAAGAGGGGGATGACCGCAGCAGCTTTTCAATCTTTAGGGATCTCAGACGATACCACTGAGAGCTTGAACAGGCTAGTAATAGGGGTTGCAACAATTGCAGCAGATCATTTTAGAAAGAGAGGGTCCAGATTGTCTAGCCCAGCTGATCTGTAGGGGTCCAAATTTTGCAGCTATTTCAGAATATCTGCTATCTGGATTTGGGTGAAGGAGAAATGGGGAGGCTTGGTGAAGTTGCTGTGGGGGATGCAGAGCTGTTGACCAGTGTAGGGGTAGCTAGGTGGAAAGCATGGCCAGCCATAGAAAAATGCTTATTGAAATTCACGATTATCGGTGCAGTGGGCATCTGGGATAAGGTGCTCTTATTCTCCATGGACTTTACAGTGTCCCAGAACATTTTGGAGTTTGTGCTACATGATGAAAATTTTTGTTAGAAAAACCTAGCCTTTGCTTTCCTAACTGCCTGTGTATATTGGTTCCTAACTTCCATGAAAAGTTACATACTGTGGGGGCTATTCGATGCTAATGCAGTACGCCACAGGATTTTTTTGTGCTGGTCAAGGGCAGTCAAGTCTGGAGTGAACCAAGTGCTATATCTGTTCTTAGTTCTCCATTCTTTTTTTGAATGGGGCATGCTGATTTAAGATGGTGAGGAAGGCACTTTTAAAGATTATATCAAGGCACAAGGAGAGACCCAAATGCATACACAGGAGGCAGATGGTTGGAGTCTTACAATGTTAATTCATCCGAAGGGGTAGGCAAGAGAATGGTCGTGGACAGGCAAAAGGTAAAAACCAGATCAGAGTCCAGGAGGTACAGAGTGGCAGACAGGCTCGTGGTCAAGGCAGGCAGAATGGTCAGGCAGGCGGGTACAAAGTCCAGAAACAAGCATGGGTCAAAACTGGGAGGACTAGAAAAAGGAGAATGCAAAAAACAGGAGAACGGGAAAAACTTGGAAACATACAAGACAAACTGGCACAGAGAGACAGGAAACACAGGGATAAATACAATTGGGAAAATAAGCGACACGTGGAGGGGGTGGAGACAATCACAAGGACAAGTGAAACAGATCTGGGCATGACAGAATAACCAGGCATCCACTACTGACGGAATGAGGTCAATATCCTTCCAGGATACCCGGGCCAGGTCAATTAGAAAGGCCTGCTTGCTGACGTGTTTTAGGGAGGGTTTGACAGTGATGAGGGGTGGTCGTTTGACCGTGAACCCATTACTGACGCAGGCAATGAGGCAATGATCGCTGAGATCCTGGTTGAAGACAACAGAGGTGTATTTAGAGGGCAGTTAGGTCAGGGTGATATCTACGAGGGTGTTATTGGATTTAGGTTGTACCTGGTAGGGTCCTTGATAATTTGTGTGAGATTGAGAGTATCTAGTTTAGATTGTAGGACCGCCGGGGTGTTAAGCATATCCCAGTTTAGGTCACCTAACAGTACGAACTCTTAAGATAAATGGGGGCCAATTAATTCACATATGGTGTCCAGGGCACAGCTGGGGGCTGAGGGGGGTCTATAATAAGTGGCAATAGTGAGAGACTTATTTCTGGAAAGGTGGATTTTTAAAAGTAGAAGCTCGAACTGTTTGCGCACAGACCTGGATTGCATGACAGAACTCTGCAGGCTCTCTCTGCAGTAGATTGCAACTCCACCCCCATTTGCAGTTTTATCTTGACGGAAAGATTTGTAGTTGGGGATGGAAATTTCAGAATTTTTGGTGGCCATCCTAAGCCAGGATTCAGACATGGCTAGGACATCAGGGTTAGCGGAGTGTGCTAAAGCAGTGAATAAAACAAGCTTAGGGGGGAGGCTTCTGATGCATGAAACCAAGGCTTTTACGGTTACAGAAGTCAACAAATGATAGCGCCTGGGGAATAGGAGTGGAACTGGGGGCTACAGGGCCTGGGTTAACCTCTACATCACCAGAGGAACAGAGGAGGAGTAGGATAAGGGTACGGCTAAAGGCTATAAGAATTGGTTGTCTAGAGTGTTGGGGACAGGGAATAAAAGGAGCAGATTTCTGGGCGTGGTAGAATAGATTCAGGTCATAATTTACAGATAATGGTATGGTAGGATGTGAGTACAGAGGAGGTAAACCTAGGTGTTGAGTGACAATGAGAGAGGTTTCGTCTCTGGAGGCACCAGTTAAGCCAGGTGAGTCTCCGTATGTGTGTGGGGTGGGACAAAAGAGCTATCTAAGGCATTTGGAGTGGATCTGAAGGCTCTACAGTGAAGTAAAACAATCAGGACTAGCCAAGACAGCAGTAGACAAGGCATATTGACATTCGGGAGAGGCATAAAGCAATCACAGGTATTGATCAGGAGAGCTAAGACAACAATGGGTAAATGGTGATGAATGGGCAGAGCAGGTCAGTTTGCTACATACAGGAAGTGAGTTCGAGGCTGGGGCCGACATGTAAGGCATAAAAACAAAACAACAAAAAAATACTTTTCAACGCTGGATTCCAAAACGCAACCACTGGCAACAGAGGCAGATGCATAACCATGCCAACCATCCCCATACACAAAGCCTGAGCAAAACCAAAACCTACTTGAAGGTGATGTATTGTATCGACTTTTGGCAGGCACATGTTGTATGATTTATATCGCTGTATTCTTTTTGCTTTGTCCAATTTGTCCTTTCCGCTTCTTCCTCCAACGACATCCTCACAGTTAAACTGTTATCTCAGAGAGGCTGCAGTGTTGCCTTGACAACAACATTTGTTGCTCATGATCTTGTTTCTGCTTCGGAGACAACAAGAAACAAGGTGTATTGAGTCTATATGAGTTTAACACAATAGAACTACAGTACTGGCAAGCCTGTAGTACATGCACAAATTCTGTAATATCAGTGATCTATTATAAGATTATGTAAGATGTCCATATCAGGACCATATAAATATCATGATAAACTGGGTGGTTCGAGCACTGAATGCTGATTGGCTGAAAGTCGTGCTATATCAGACCGTATACCATTGGTATGACAAAACATTTCTTTATACTGTTCTAATTACGTTTGTAACCAGTTTAAAATAGCTGTAAGGCACCTCAGGGGTTTGTGGTATAAGGCCACGACTAAGGGCCGTATCCACGCACTCCGCGTTGCGTCGTCCTTAAGAACAGCCCTTAGCGGTGGTATATTGGCCATATACCACACCCCCTCGTGCGTTATTGCTTATTTATATTTCCATGATTAGGACAGCCTCAGTGTCACAAGGAGTTGGTGTATCAGGGAATAGCATTATGTCCGCCAATGCTGTGACCACATGGCCTTGCGTAGACAGGTAAGAGTCTGCTGTGATCTCATCACATACAGATATCCACGGACACTCTGGACACTGAATTACAGGCCTCCAGTATTGTGAATTCAGTAGGCCCGAATGTATAAAAGCAGATGCCCAGTGGAAAATCAACATGGTCTCATTTAACCATTGTAGTTATATGTCGCTCACGCTGACATCCCTACATTCCCCGTGGCTTACTGAGATGTTGACGTTTCTTTGCCTTATGTCAGTTGACCAGTATTCAAATCAAACTTTATTTGTCACATGCGCCAAATACAACAATATAGACCTTAGGGTGAAATTATTACTTACAAGCCCTTAACCAACAGTGCAGTTCAAGAAGAGTAAAGAAAATATTTTCCAAATAAACTCAAGTTAAAAAAATATAATTAAAAAAGTAACACAATAACATATCCATAATGAGGCTATATACAGGGGGTACCGGTACCGAGTCAATGTGCGGGGGTACAGGTTAGTTGAGGTAATTTGTACATGTAGGAAGGGGTGAAGTGACTATGCATAGATTATAAACAGCGAGTAGCAGCAGTGTACAAAACAAATGGGGGGGGTCAATGTAATAGTCCGGTAGCCATTTGATTAATTGTTCAGCAGTCTTATGGCTTACCGCCCATTATATAGGTCCTGGATTGTGTACGCACTACCCTCTGTAGCGCCTTACGGTCAGATGCTGAGAAGTACCAGCTGTGTTTATCTGTGTTCCAGGCTGCGCAGAAGGCTTCCATCCATTTTAAGTATCTGGAGGACCTGAGTCATAAGGCCCCAGACTTCCTTATCCCGCTAAGAGCCCACATGGTGTGGGAGGGCATGGGGGTCAAACTCTCTTGCACCATCCAGGGATGCCCACCCCCTAGGGTCACCTGGTAAGCACTCACACTCAAGGCTAATTGAAAATCTCTGAAGACGGATAGGTTACAGTATGCTTATTATGTAGCTACATTGGAATATTGCTCTGATATTTGTGGGTGAAATTACCTTATTTGCTTCGGTATAAGCCTTGGCAATGTGTATAACCATCATCCTTGATAAGCAGATGCACTAAAAGACTAGCTGATGAAAAGAATATGTGTTCAGTATTCATGCCTGAGCATACGCAGAGCTCTGGACCAGATGACCTGCGGCTTATGAGTTGAACAATCCCAGACGGGACGCATGCATCCCAATGAGCTTCGAGAGTCTTGACTCGACTGAGACGGAGCTCAAGAAGAAATGTGAGATCAAAAGCCATCTATATGCTAAAGGAGTCATGTTAACTGTTGCGTAGCATAGATTAGCATAATTAGCATTGGGCAGGAACATTGCATAACAGTGGTCATGTTTACATTTAATTGGGATTTTTGTTAGTTTATGTTAAGTTTTGTTAGTCATTTGGACTGTTATTAACTCTCTCCATCCCAATAATAAGGATGGGACACCTCTGGGTGCCTATGGCCAGGCCTGGAACTACAGTCTGAAGAAGAAGTTTGGCCTCAACTCGCTGGAAATCAGAAGGTAAACGAAAGGATTTTCATATGTATGCCTTTAGCACCCTGCTGTTCAAGACGTTGTAGTTACTTCCACTCCCCTCTTCCATTTCCTCCCCCTTCCTTCTGAGTGAATATAAGAGTGAACCGTCTTCAGAAAGTATTCAAACCCCTTGACTTAGTCCACATTTTGTTGTGTTACAGGCTGAATTCAAAATGGATTAAAAAAAGATTTTTCTCACCCATCTACACACATTTTAGTGCCTTGTTGCAAACAGGATGCATGTTTTGGAATTTGTTTTATTCTGTACAGGCTTCCTTATTTTCACTCTGTAAATTAGGTTAGTATTGTGGAGTAACTACAATGTTGTTGATCCATCCTCAGTTTTCTCACAGCCATTAAACTCTGTAACTGTTTTAAAGTTACCATTGGCCTCATGGTGAAATTCCTGAGCGGTTTCCTTCCTCTCCAGCAACTGAGTTTGGAAGGACACCTGTATCTTTGTAGTGACTGAGTGAATTAATACACTACCCAAAGTATTATTAATACCTTCAATATGCTCAAAGGGTTATTCAATGTCTGCTTTTTTATTTTTACCCATAGGAGCACTTGTTTGCAAGGCATTGGAAAACCTCCCTGGTCTTTGTGGTTGAATCTGTGTTTGAAATTCACTGCTCAACTGAGGGACCTTATAGATAATTGTATGTGTGGGGTACAAAGATGTCATTCAAAAATGTTAAACACTATTATTAGACACATGCAAGTCCATGCAACTTATTATGTGACTTGTTAAGCATATTTTTACACCTGAACTTATTTAGGTTTGCCATAACAAAGGGGTTGAATACGTTTAATCAAGATGTTTAAGCTTTTCATTTTTAATCAATTTGTACAAATTTCTAAAAACATAATTCCACTTTGACATTATGGTGTATTGTGTGTAGACTAGTGACAAAACATCTACATTTAATCCATTTTAAATTCAGGTTGTAACAATACTTTCTGAAGGCACTGTACATGAGAATGTTGGCATGTCTTGTGGCTTTGGGCTCAGCCTGGAGCCAAGATGGTGGCACAAACATATGAGTCATCACCCTTCACCATCCCCAGGTGCTCTGTTGAGGATGCTGGGGAGTTCGAGGTGGTTGCCAAGAGTTCTCTGGGTGAAGCTACTACCATTGCCACTCTGGTGGTCAACTGTAAATAGCTGCTGATTCTGACAGCTTTCATGGACATGGTATTCCTGCATGCAGATTGCTCCTCTGGCAATCCTCTTCCCCTTTCCTGTTCCATACTAGTCCATACTTGTTTTACTCATGTGAGACAACCTAAAGGGATGCTCATTCATACTTCTATGGGATTTAAATCATCGTTCATCCATACCAATTATTTCTAAATCATCTTGATCCAGTTTCAATCTGTAGTGACGTATTGCACCTAGATGACTGGGGTTCTAGACCATATCAATAGCCTACACCTTCAATCTAAACTGATTAGTGCATGACATTACATGCCATTACGAGTGATGAAACACGTGTAGCCTAGCGCTAAGAGCATTGGGCCAGGAACTGGAAGGTCGCTGGTGTAACTGAGACTTGTGCGCTAAGAGTCAGGAAGCAAGTTCAGGGAGTGAATACATTTAATAAATAAATGTAACATAATACAAAACACGAACAAAGCACAGACATGACACAGAAACAGAAACAATGAAGCCTGGGGAAGGAACCAAAGGGAGTGCCATGTAGGGCAGATAATCAAGGAGGTGATGGAGTCCAGGTGAGTTGCATAATGCGCTGAAGCACCTAACGATGGTGACAGGTGTGCGCCATAATGAGCAGCCTGGTGACCTAGAGGCCGGAGAGGGAGCACAAGTGACAGCTGGTTTGAATACCCTACCAGATAAGGTCAGGAATCTGCCGATGTGCCCTTGAGCAAGGCACTTAAACCTAATTTGCTCCAGGGATGCTGTACTACTATGGCTGACACTATAAAACACATTTCACTGCCCCTATAAAGCATCTTACAGTTTTTTTCAATTGCTAAACGACAGTGGGCACAACTGGAGTCACATGTGCAAAACTCTAACTACAGTTTGCACTACCAACAGTCACCTGAGCTAAACAGTTCACATCACCTGCAAAACTCATTCCAAGCAACACAACTCTTAACACATGGCTCAAAACACGCTCAGTGCAGCCAAACACTATGCACAACCCTCACTGAGATAACACACACTGTCACTCAGAACACACTGAGAGTAAAAACACTAGCATCAAACACCAATACAGAAAATACAAACTTTTCATCTTTAGAGTTTGAACAATTTCAGTGACTTCATACAAAGTAATATTTTCTTCAAAGAAAAGAGTGACATTCTTTCACATGATTTATTACAATTTTTAGAACATAACAATTCTTTAAGGTAAATGAAAATTAGCAGTTTGCTTCAATAGTCTGTAGTAATTTACGGAATTACAGTAATGAGAAAAAAAAGGTAGAAACTAAAAGTACATACTGTAATTCGAACAAATAATTGAGGGGCTAATCCTGCCTCTCTCTAGCATCAAGCCACAGGTTTTCTTCAACATCACATCTAATGTTTTCTCTTGCCATGCACCTGGGGAAGAACCTTCTGGAGTGCCTTATCCATCCCTGGCAGTCCTCTGGACTCGTGTCCTCACATCCGGCATGCATGGCTTCCAAAAGAGACATTTGGTCATGTGGGTGGTGACCAAACACTTTCCACCTCCAGGCAGAGAAAAACTCCTCTATTGGGTTGAGGAAGGGTGAATATGCAGGCAGGTACAAAACTATAAATCTGTGATGTGCTGCAAACCAATCTGTGACAGCTGCAGAGTGGTGAAAAGCAACGTTATCGCAAACTATGACAAAAAGAACTGGCTCCCCCTGTTCTGCTGGCACTACCTGAGCATAGAGCTGTTCTAGGAAAGCTATAAGCCTTTCTGTGTTGTATGGGCCAATGAGTGGTGTGTTGAGAAGCAAACCATCATTGGCCATTGCAGCACACATGGTGATATTTCCCCCCCTTTGGCCTGGAACCTCCACAGTGGCCCTTTGACCTATAACATTCCTTCCTCTGCGCCGTGTTTTGGCAAGGTTAAATCCAGCTTCATTGATAAATACAAATGAATGTGGTCTTTCCAGTGCTTCCACCTCCATTACTCTCTGAAAAACAGTAAGTGCACAGTTTTACTGTAGAAATGCTAGTGTTTTTTTTTACTGTAAATATTTTGTATAGCTGTGTACGTAACCTCAGACGTCTTACCTGGACATATTGGTATCTTTGCTCTTTTACCCGTTCACTGTTTCTCTCGAACGGTACAGTGTATAACTGTTTCATTGTAACTTGGTGTTTCTTTAGGACTCGAGCAATAGTTGTTGCGCTGACAGAATTAACATTTTCAAATATATCATTATCAGCCAGCACTCTATCTTGAATCTCCCGCAGTTTTATTGCATTGTTGACAACAACCATGTCAACAATAGCATTTTCCTGCGCATCTGAAAATATTTTTCCTCTTCCCCCTGTTGGGGGCAGCCTTTGGGTCCTGTTGTAAAAATATATTTTACAGTCAAACTTACTGTAATATATATCTGTGTAAATATTCTATAATTTCAATACAAAATAGATTCCTGTAATGTTTTCATTTACTGTAAGGATGTAACTCTCACCTGTTTGCATGATGGAAAATTCGCATTACAGATGCCACTGTGGATCTTTGCAGATTGGGTTGCACCCCCAACCCTGCCTCTCTCAATGAGAGACCATGGTTCACGACATGGTCTATAAGTGTAGCCCTTATTTCATCTGAAATAACAGCTCTTTGTCTTCTTTGTCTTCCTCCACGCATCTGCCCTCTCCCTGCCACCCTTCTCCCTCCACGAACCCATCTTCCTTGTTCCATTTCCAAAATTAGTCTTTCTGAGCTCTACCTATATATACTGTAATATGTGTGTGTGTTCACTAACAAGTCTAAAACAAGACACCTGCTTAGCCTTTCAGCTGAAATTGCAATCAGCAGTGTTTGAAAGGCACAAGGCTGAAATCTATTCCGTTTTGAATGTGTGGTTCACAGTTTTGACAGCAGTGTGTTAGCATTTGAACAAAGTGCTGTAAATCCACAGTGCTGTGCAGGTTGTGGTTAAAGTCATGGGATAAGTGTGTAGAGTTTTGAAAACTGTGTTCAAGCAATGAAAAACGAACTAGAGTTTGGTCCACATGAACTGCTGCTGTGCAGTCTGTAGTTAGAGTTTTGCACATGTGACTCCAGTTGTGTCCACTGTCGTTTAGCAATCGAAAAAAACTGTAATATTAAATGGGTTAGTCCGCTTATTAACTAACCAAAAACCTACGGTGTCTGCAGTCTACCGCCCACATTAACAGAACTTTGGACCTTTCGTTACACCACCACAACAACTCTGTTGACAGAAGGGATGTTAATAATATTACAAGAGTAATTCATTAATTCAATTCTGAATCTTTTCCCCAAGCTTCTTAATGGCCTAGAAACAGTGTGAGGGTGCCCCGAAAATACCGGGATACTCCTTCCCCTCGTAGATCAATTAAATGGCAAAGGAGTGTAATGAGACACTTCAAGGGGCCAAGTGCTCCTATTCACCTATCATCCATATTTCACCTGCTCACGTTCTCCTTCGATTGTTTAAATGGGTTAAAGGGAATATTAGTTGTGACGTGTATAAAAGTGGCCTTGCCAGGATTGGTTTGTCTCTCTTTCTCTCTCCTTTCCCTCTATCTCTCTGCACTCTCCCCACACCTCTCTCTCTCTCCCTCCTCCTTGTCCCCCCCACTCCACGATTCAGCATATCAAGGAGCCGAGGCCACAATCGAGCAATCCTGGACCCCAAGTAAGTTTCATGCAGCGTCTAATGAAAAATGTCCTTCTTAATTTCTCTGCAGCCTTTTGGAGTTCACTCTCTTCTCCTCCGCTAAGACGGAGCCTTTGAAGACACGACTCTGAGGCTCTGCTGCATGTACTCTGACATGGTTTGGCTGACTGGATACAAGGAGGATTGGATGGCGAAGGGATGTTTATGGTTCATCGGAGTGTGTGTTGAGGGTGTGTGTGTGTGTGTGTGTGTGTGTGTGTGTGTGTGTGTGTGTGTGTGTGTGTGTGTGTGTGTGTGTGTGTGTGTGTGTGTGTGTGTGTGTGTGTGTGTGTGTGTGTGTGTGTGTGTGTGTGTGTGTTTGTGTGTGCGCCTGTATATAAAGGAGTTGATTGGGAGGGGCAGGTGAACGAATCGCTGCCATTTCAGCGCCAGTCAGAGTCATGTATATTTCAGCACACAGAGAGAGTATGCGATTTGTTCACATTTGCTGTCAGCTTAGGGAGCCCTATAAATCAAATCAAATGTAATGTTATATAGGCTATGTCCCTCTTCCACCTAGATACTGAGCTAGTAGAGAGGCTGGTTGCACCCACAGGGAGACCATGCGGAGTAGTGATTAGACACTGACTAATAACCAACAGATTATTTATCTATATTGTTTAGCACTGCTGTGTTGCCTTAGTAAATGACTTGCTCTTCCTAGATTGTGTCAGCATCACACACAACTGGAGCAAACTGTTATTGACAATAACAAACTCACTGTGTCACACACTGTTTAAAGTGGTGTGCAAGTCACAATCAATGGACTCAGACGTTGGTGTCCTCTGCATGTTTGAAATGAACTTGCAATCATTCTGAATGAAGCTTTATCAGCATGTAATGCCATTCATACACACTTGCTGAGGAGAAAATGGGATTTGAATTGCAGTATGACATTAGTGTGGTGCTGAGACTTCATTATGCCATGTGGAGCAGGGAGACAGACACTATTATCCAATGTGGATTACTCCCTAGAAAAAAGGGCAACCCCAGCACATTTATCATAATCATGATGGGGACGTGCAGGGAATGATTGAAATAGAGATTAAGTTGGGGAGAGATGGGGAGTTATTAAATTGATGTGCATCCGAATGATTGCCCTGGTCTGTAATTTAGACAAAGACCATTATGGAAACATGTCTGTGACCTTTCAGATCTGTTGGTGGGAATGGGATCTGACTAGGCCTGGTAGTTTTCAGTTTTATCTCACAATTAGTCTAGACCCTGTTTTGTAGACGGAACAGGGGACCTCCGAAAAGGAAGAGTTTCATGTTCGTAAGTTAGCTTTTATTGTTTAAATACATAATGAAAAAGATTGGTGTGTTTTTTCACTATTTAGGCATTGGGGTTGTTCAGTGACAGACATGTATTTGTTTAACATCTATCACTTGATTGTTATGTTTCAAAGAGACAAATAATCATGTTTTTTTTTTCACTAAATGCTATATATCCGCCTCACTCTCAGAGAAATCAGTAGTACTGATAGGCTTTACACAGTCAAATGTAACAAATAACTAAATTGCTTATAAATAACTGTACATATGATACATACAATATTCATAACATGTTTTTAAGAACATTATTCACTACAGTAATATAAGATCTGTTTGTAGAACATTTACATTTGACATTTTAATTTAGCATATTTTCTCTTATCCAGAGTGGCTTAGAGTAATTGCATTCATCTTATTAAGATAGCTAGGAGAGACAACCACATATCACAGTCAAATAAACAGGATACAAACATTCCATTCTAGCTAAATAATTTACATATAGCATTTTGCAAAAACACATTTTCATACACATCTAAAATCTGAGAAGAGTAATAACATTTTACACACATATGAAGGCACCTATAAGCGATCATTTATGATGAAAAAAACAAAAATGTGAAACATTTGTGGATATAGACTTTTGGAAATTAACTCTTCATACATTCAGAAAGATTTCAAACCCCTTGACTTTTTACACATTTTGTTTTGTTACAGCCTTATTCTAAAATGGATTCTACCGTTTTTTTCTTCTTCTCATAAATCTACACACAATAACCCATAATGACAAAGCAAAAAATAATATATATATTACATTTACATACATCAGACTCTTTAATCAGTACTTTGCTGAAGCACCTTTGGCAGCGATTACAGCCTTGAGTCTTCATGGGTATGACGCTACAAGCTTGGCATACATTCTTCTCTTCAGATCCTCTGAACCTCTGTCAGGTTGTATGGGGAGCATCGCTCCACAGCTACTTTGTGGTCTCTCCAGAGATGTTCGATCGGGTTCAAGTCCGTGCTCTGGCTGGGCCACTCAAGGACATTCAGAGACTTGTCCCGAAGCCAATCCTGCATTGTCTTGGCTGTGTGCTTAGGGTCTTTGTCATGTTGGAAAGTCAACCTTCGCCCCAGTCTGAGGTCCTGAATGGTCTGGAGCAGGTTTTCATCAAGGATCTCTCTGTACTTTTCTCCGTTCATCTTTGTCTCGATCCTGACTAGTTTCCCAGTCCCTGCCACTGAAAAACATCCCCACAGCATGATGCTGCCACCACCATGCTTCACCGTAGGGATGGTTCCAGGTTTCCTCCAGATATGACACCTGGCATTCAGGCCAAAGAGTTCAGTCTTGGTTTCATCAGACCAGAGAATCTGGTTTCTCATGGTCTGAGAGTCTTTAGGTGGCTTTTTGGCAAACTCCAAGCAGGCTGTCATGTACATTTTACTGAGGAGTGGCTTCCATATGGACACTCTACCATAAAGGCCTGATTAGTGGAGTGCTGCAGAGATGGTTGTCCTTCTGGAAGGTTCTCCCATTTCCACAGAGGAACTCCTGAGCTCTGTCAGAGTGACCATCGCATTCTTGGTCACCTCCCTGACCAAGGCCCTTCTCCTCCGATTGCTCAGTTTGGCTGGGCAGCCAGCACTAGGAAGAGTCTTGGTGGTTCCAAACTTCTTCCATTTCAGAATGATGGAGGACGCTGTGTTCTTGAGGACCTTCAATGCTGCAGAAACTTTTTGGTAGCCTTCCCCAGATCTGTGCCTCGACACAATCATGTCTTGGAGCTCTACGGACAATTCTTTCGACCTCATGGCTTGGTTTTTGCTCTGACATGCACTGTCAACTGTGGGACTTTATATGAACAGGTGTGTGCCTTTCCAGAGTATCATAGCCAAGGGTCTGAATACTTATGCAAATACGTTTTTTTTTTTTTTTTTTTTTTTTTTTTTTTTTTTTTTCTAAAACCTGTTTTCATTATGGGGTATTGTGTGTAGATTGATGAGGAAAACAAGACATGTAATAAATTTTAGAATACGGCTGTAACATCACAAAATGTGGAAAAAGTCAAGGGTTCTGAATACTTTCTCAATTCCTGTCTCTCATTAATTCTATGTTTATCCCCTTGTGAGGGCGGCCTTTTCAGGAAAAGGGTGCATGCGTGCCAGAGAAGGAGTAAGTGTGTGTGTGTGTGTGTGTGTGTGTGTGTGTGTGTGTGTGTGTGTGTGTGTGTGTGTGTGTGTGTGTGTGTGTGTGTGTGTGTCCTTCGTGCTTGTGTGCGTGCGTGCATGCATTCCTGAAGATGAAAAATATCCCCCCTTCCAATTACTAGTACATGCCAGTTGGCGTATCTGGGCCTTCGTCCAGTTAATTAAGGTCTTCTTTGCATTGGGCATTTTTCACTCTGCTGCCACAAGTGAGAGAATCTGAGGGAGACCAAGGCTTCTTACTCATTGCTTGCCAAGAATAATGGGATGACACCAGTGTCCTCCATAGTACGCAGATGGCAAACCTCAACTTCATCTGACATAACGTCATCATGAGGTTGGAGATGGTGGGAAAATTAGTTCTCTTATTGGTGGATTATTTCCCATCTATATGTTTGTTCTTGCCTGTCGGTTATTTCTCTTCTTCTTTTGCCTTCCCCTCCTCTTCTTCGCCCAACTTTCCCACCTACACCTCCTCCTTTTCCTTCTTCCTTATAGTCTTACTCTTCCTCCTTCCCCCACGCCTCCTCCTCTTCCTCTGTAGTTGCAATAGTGGAGCGGGAGGCTCTATTGAGTTCAGCTTCCCTCCGACCTGGGTGAAAGAGGGGAATCTGAGAATCTGACCCTGCAGTGTGCCTTCTCCTCAGCCCTGCTGCCCTTCCAACAGGACGTGGCCTGGTTCAGAGATGGTGAGTGGAAGTGGGTATTAGCTTGGTCCCAGATCTGTTTGTGGGGTCTTGTCAACTCCTATCGACAATGACTATAGGAGTTGGCAAGGTAGTACAAACAGATCTTAGACCAGGCTAGTAAGAATCCTTCCCAAATATCAACTAGTATTGGAATTGTTGGCTGTATCGTCTGAACTGCATTTACAAGCCGTACTTTATACACTGAGTGTACAAAACATTAGGAACACCTTCCTTATATTGAGTTCCATCCCCTTTCGCCCTCTGAACAGCCTCAATTCATCGGAGCATGGACTCTACAAGGTGTTGAAAGCGTTCCACAGGGATGCTGGCCCGTGTTGACTCCAATGCTTCCCACAGTTGTGTCAAGTTGGCTGGATGTCCATTGGGTGTTGGACCATTCTTGCTACACATGGGAAACTGTTGAGTGTGAAAACCCCAGCAGCGTTGCAGTTCTTGACACACTCAAATCAGTGCGCCTGGCACCTACTACCATACCCCATTCAAAGGCACTTAAATCTTTTGTCTTGAACATTCACTATCTGAATGGCAAGCATACACAATCCATGTTTAATTTGTTGTTATTGTTATTTCTGTTCTATGGCGCGTGCAATGATGTCCGAGGGTGAAAAAAAAGGGTTTGTGGCTTGAAGTAACGTATTTTTTTGTTGGAATGTCGCAAACGGACGTGGCAGTTTCACCGCAACGGATTCCAACTTCAATTTCTCACACTTGCAGCACAAACTGTAAGAGAGTTGGGAAGACATTTTACTTGACATTTCTCTACTCTTTTTGTTGGTGCAAAAGCAACAGTCTCTCAAAAGCCTCCGAGAATAGAAAACAGGTCTAATACATGTCACATCTTATCTCTTTAATCCTCTTAACATAATTCCCTCATTCCCTTCTCTCTCTCTCCTATCTTTCACTCCTATCTCTCCGTCTCTACCTATCTCTCTCTCTCTCTCTTTTTCGCTGTCTCTGTTTTACTGCTCTCCTTTGCTCTGTCTTTATAATGCAGATTGCAGATTAATGCAGATTTGATGACCTGTTCATCTTACCTCCAGACAATGCATCATCCTTCCCTGGCCATGCTTTCACATGGCTGCTCCAGACAGACTTTGTGGGAGGGTTCAATTGAACTGCTGTGGATTACAATTCCTTGCTGGCTTTCAAGCCTCCCTCTCTCACTCTCTCCCCCATCTCGCCCCCTCTAATTTCTACTCCTTCAATTCAAGGGGCTTTATTGGCATGGGAAACATATGTTAACATTGCCAAAGCAAGTGAAGTAGATAAAATACAAAAGTGAAATAAACAATAAAAATAATGAACAGTAAGCATTACACTCACAGAAGTTCCAAAAAGAATAAAGACGTTACAAATGTCATATTATGTATATATACGGTGTTGTAACGATGTACAAATGGTTAAAGTACAAAAGGGAAAATAAAAAAGCAGAAATATGGGTTGTATTTACAATGGTGTTTGTTCTTCACTGGTTGACCTTTTCGTGTGGCAACAGGTCACAAATCCTGCCGCTCTGATGGCACACTGGTATTTCACCCAGTAGATATGGGAGTTTATCAAAATCCTTCTCTCCCTCACTTTCTCTCACTCTCTTTCTCCCTTTTCTCCATCTCTCTTTCCCTCTGCGTTGCTCCCCATGTTCCTGTCTCCCTCACTTTCTCTCACTCTCTTTCTCCCTTTTCTCCATCTCTCTTTCCCTCTGCGTTGCTCCCCATGTTCCTGTCTCCCTCTCTTTCCCTCTGCGTTGCTCAAAATGTTCCTGTCTCCCTCTCTTTCTCTCCGTGTCCTCTCCCTCTCCAGCCTTTCAATTCAATTTAATTTTAAAGGGCTTTATTGGCATGGGGAAAAACATGTTTACAATGACAAACCAAGTGAAATTAACAAAACAGTAAACATTACACACAAACGTTCCAAAATAATAAAGACATTTCAAATGTCATATTATGTATATTTGCAGTGTTGTAATGATGTGCAAATAGTTAAAGTACAAAAGAGAAAAATAAATTAACATAAATATAGGTTGTATTTACAATGGTGTTTGTTTTTCACTGGTTGCCCTTTTCTTGTGGCAACAGGTCACACATCTGGCTGCTGTGATGGCACACTGTGGTAATTCATCCAATAGATATGTGAATTTATCAAAATTGGATTTATAAATAATTCTTTGTGGGTTTATGTAATCTGAGGGAAATGTGTGTCTCTAATATGGTCATACATTTGGCAGGAGGTTAGGAAGTGCAGATCAGTTTCCACCTCATTTTGTGGGCAGTGTGCACATAGCCTGTCTTTTCTTGAGAGCCAGGTCTGCCTTTCTCATTAGCAAGTCTGTACATAGTCAAAGAATTCCTTCATTTTGTGTCAGTCACAGTGGTCAAGTATTCTGTTTAGGGCCAGATAGCATTCTGGTTTGCTCAGTATTTTTTGTAAATTCTTTCCAATGTGTCAAGTAATTATCTTTTTATTTTCTTATGATTTGGTTGGGTCTTATTGTGTTGTTGTCTCTCACCCCTCCCTCCCTCCCCTCTTCTTTCATGCCTTCCCCATCCCCTCCTCTACTCAGATGCGTCTGCAGTCATGTCTGGTGGCCCAGGCTCTCCTCTGGCCCTGAAGGTTTCTGATGTACAAAAGGACTATGTCTTCCTCACCTGTGAGCCTCCCAGTGCTGATGGATCCTACCAAGTGGAGGGTTACTTTGTGGAGAGGTGCTTTTCGACTGTAACACCAGTGTTTCACTAGTATATACACCGTTATGTTATACCAGGGAAGTTGTGTTTCCATAGCTATGGCTGACACTGAGGACTTGTGAAGAGGAGAATCAACATCCACTGCATACAGTATTCAAAACAATTGCTTTGTGAGAAGGTGTTAAAGTTCACAGTTAGCCATTGTTATGTAAATGTTGAGAGGCCTTTGTATGGATACCATACCAAGGACATAGGTTGAGGTATAACCTTTTCACACTACTAAGCCAAGCTGGCCTGCATACCTGCAAATATATACATATATATTTTTAAGCTTTAATTAACTAGGCAAGTCAGTTAAGAACAAATTCTTCTTTACAATGACAGCCTAGGAACAGTGGGTTAACTGCCTTGTTCAGGGGCAGAACGACAGATTTTTACCTTGTCAGCTCAAGAATTGGATCTAGCAACCTTTCGGTTACCGGCCCAATGCTCTAACCACTAGGCTACCTGCTGCCCCAGGCCAAAACAGTGAGTTTTGCGTTGGCACTATAGTGTGAAAAGGGGATTAGAATTACTCTGAGGAGGTAAATGGCAATAAACTACTCTCAGGGTAAATTCTCAAAGTGCAACGTGAGCTCTCAATATATCACGGATAATGACTAGATCTACTCAGGTGTACGTTCAATCTAAACGAAAAGAGTTATCTTAGATATGAGCTATCGTTGTTTACTCAAAATCAACAACGCACAGCAAACGAGACTAAACTGTTGGGCCACATCTTACTCTGCTGTGTGTGAGGAAATTGGATCGGGCAGATAAAACCCCAGCCAACTTTGATGTAATATCCATTTGGCAAATCCCAAAGAAGATGGATGATATGCGTGATAATAATTCAACATGGAACACAGCGTTAACAGCATCAAAGCCCTCCCATAGGTAGCAGGTGCTCACTAATCACTGAAGCTGATCGATGTGTGTGTGTGTGTGTGTGTGTGTGTGTGTGTGTGTGTGTGTGTGTGTGTGTGTGTGTGTGTGTGTGTGTGTGTGTGTGTGTGTGTGTGTGTGTGTGTGTGTGTGTGTGTGTGTGTATGCATACTTTCATCGTACTTACACATCTTCTCTATCATGCATGCAGAGGGCACATTAAAGACTAATGTTAGGTCTCTTCTCTCTGATGTCTTATACGATATATGTATAATCATATATATATATATATATATATATATATATATATATATATAATATGCATCAGAGAAAAACCTATCAGAGACCTAACCTTCCAGTTGCCTAGCAACACATACACAGCTTAATGTTCTCTCATGCTATTTCCTTACTTTGCTTTCCCAGGTGGCATTGCTTCATGTTCAGTATTGATTTATCAGCATTTGACGGCTGCTTTTCTTTTCTTATAAATGAGTTGTGAGACTTATATATATTTGGGTTGAAAAATGATTGTCCTTTGTTGCCTGAAATGTGTTTTTCTTTTATGCAATCAAAAATGTTTACAAATGTATTTTATAATGACAAAATTATATTTCATGGAGAAATAACAAAATTGGGGAATGTTGCGCTAAAAACAATTTTGGAAGTTATAAAGTTGTGATTTTTTTTTTTAAGTCTCTGATCTTCTCCTTTCCCTTCTCACATGGTCTCTTTCTCTCCCGCCCTCACTCTCCCTCGCTCTCTTCCACTCTCTCTCTCCCTATTCCCAGGTGTGACATTGGTAGTGGGCAGTGGGTGAGTTGCAATGACACCATTCAGAAGGCATGCATGTCACTACCCTTTGAGGGGTCTGAGTGACAGCAACATCTACCAGTTCAGGGTGTGTGCCGTCAACCAGGCAGGTGTGGGACACCCCTCTAAGGCCACCGAGCCTGTCATCACCACCGACCCTTTAGAACACACTAGAACTATGGGTAATCTGCACACTCAGATTTACACACCGAACACACTCTGGGTAGAGGTCATTATATAGAGAGAGACATAACATAGGCTAAATAGAACACATAGAGTACATTGTCTGTGTGTGTGTGTGTGTGTGTGTGTGTGTGTGTGTGTGTGTGTGTGTGTGTGTGTGTGTGTGTGTGTGTGTGTGTGTGTGTGTGTGTGTGTGTGTGTGTATGGGCTAAGTTCCATGCACGAGAACATACAGTATGCATGTGTGTGAGTACGTGTGTTCATGTGTGCGCTGTGGGTGGGGGCTATGAGAGAGAAAGTGTAGCGGAGAGGACAGATAGGTGCTCTGGTCAGATGCTGTGGGTCATTAGGCGCAGATGAAGTACAGCCAGAAGGTTGGCTTGCCTCTGACTGTTTCCCCCATCTCTCTCTCTCTCCCTCTCTCCCTTTCTCTCTGCTGAGCCCTGGCATGCTGACATTGGATGGACGGCTTCTTCCATGTCATATAGTCATTGTGCTATCATGCGTTTCCTTCCTTTATTTCTCTCTCTCTTTTTCTTCTCAATCAGTTATCAAGGTGGACAGAGGTAGAGACATCACCATCACCAAAGATCAGCTGGAAAGTGAGAAACCACATATATTATCATTGTAGTACTATTAATAACCGTGTTTGTAGCTATGGCACTACAGCCTTTTCAATGGTATCCCCCAGCTACTTACCCTAGACCGAATACTTACGATACAGTACCACTGCATATTTCTGCTTTCCCCTTGGTACTCTTTTGTCATTTGAATGCACGTGTTCTGCATTTCTACACAGTTTGACGTTGTATCATTCCTCTCCTGAGGGGATTTTATTTTATTTTTTGGGTGGGAGGTTATATGGAGGGGTATATGGAGGGGTATTTTGAAAACACAGTATAAGTGGAAATGGAAAGTGATTTTTAGTTTTTGTTTTGGTAAAACCGATTTTTGGGGGGAGGAACAGTTAACTGTAACACTTTTGCCATGGGGCAGAAAGAACCTGTGGCAGTTTAAAATTGTAACATTTGTCAACTTCATATTCACAATCTCCAGCACCAACATCAACATGTGTGAAAATGGCGTGTTTCCGTGTTTTGTCGTAAAAAAAGATAGAGAAAGATAAGTGTTTCCAGTGACATCATCAACCAATTAGCAGACAGGCAATGCCTACTAACAACTGGTCAAAATCAGGCAATGCACACACTGTTGTCATTGGAAACACTTGTCTTTCACTATCTTTTTTTACTACAAAACCCATCCGTGGCAATGTCGCCTATGATATTTAATATAACAGCGTCATGTTCCTTCATATCTTCCATCATGTTAATAGCTTTGTGAAAGCAATGTATTTTGTTCCATTAGGTGGACTATTCTCTATGGTGTCCTAGTAAATGCACATTATAGCCCAGGGTAGTCAGAGTGCTTCTCTCTGAATAGGGATCATAACATGCCCCTGATGTAGCTCAAAGAGGGAGGAGGAGGCAAACGCCATGGAAACACCAGGGAATGGTGTACTATTATGATGAGAAATAAAGTACTACCTCAACCTCATAGACTGCCATACTCTCTTTTCGAGGCACCCTGGTACAGCTTTAGGTTTCAATGAATCAATAACTGTGTGTGTGTGTGTGTGTGTGTGTGTGTGTGTGTGTGTGTGTGTGTGTGTGTGTGTGTGTGTGTGTGTGTGTGTGTGTGTGTGTGTGTGTGTGTGTGTGTGTGTGTGTGTGTGTGTTTTCGCATTATAAAAACAGATTTTATATCTGACCCTTGCTTGGTCATGTGATCCAATGCTCTGGGTCTTGTTTAGCTGGGTACACCGTAGCAAAAATATTTGCAATAGAAAAGGAAAATATGTGTTCCTATTGGACATTCAGATAGTACACCTCCCTATCTCAAAACGTTTTCTCCTTCTGACCATGACCCTTTACTATCTTCTACACCCATCCTCCCTTCTTCCCTCTGACCTCAGGTCAGATGAAAGTCCCATTCCCTCCCACTGGTGTCCATGCCTGTGAGGTGAGTGACAACTACGCCATGCTTAGCTGGACTGAGCCGGAGCCCAGAGGCAAGGAGCAACTTACCTTCTATGTGGAGGGGGTGAGTTAAGGCCTGTGCTCCTACTCATACGCACAATACAGAGACACAGGCACACACACACACACACACACACACACACACACACACACACACACACACACACACACACACACACACACACACACACAGACCACCTAAACACTCATTAAAACGCAGGTCCAATTAACCCTCAACCCGGCCATCTCAGTGCGTGTAGTGTCAGCCCGCAGCTTCCCATTGACCTGTTTTACTGTTCTGTAGACTAACTTTAGACTCAGGGCCAAATTAATGAAGAGCTCTGACCACTATGCTAATTAAATATTAAAGGGGAGGGGAAAAACACTTATATGCCTGCCGGTGTCAGTTTAGGTGGGCATCGGTGCACTCATTAAAAACTGAGAGACCTTGAAGTTGCTCTCTCGTGGCGTGTGTTTTGGCATCGCTAGTTAATTTGCTTTTTCATGAACTACCAACAAACGTTCCCGTGATGTGCAAGGAATGTTTCCAAGAGACCATTCCTTTAATGTCAACTAGAACATACCCGGAACGTGGTGACCATGTTCTCAGAAGTTAAGATATTAAGAGTACAAAACATTTCCATGACATAGACTGACCAGGTGAATCAATGTGAAACCTATGATCCCTTATTGATGTCACCTGTTAAATCCACTTCAATCAGTGTAGATGAAGGGGATGAGACAGGTTCAAGAATGATTTTTAAGCCTTGAGACAATGATTGTGTATGTGTGACTTTCAGAGGCTGAATGGGTAAGACAAAATATTTTAGTTTCTTTGAAAGGGGTATGGTTGTAGGTGCCAGGCGCACTGGTTTGAGTGTGTCAAGAACTGCAACCCTGCTGTGTTTTTCACGCTCAACAGTTTCCTATGTGTATCAAGAATGGTCCACCACCCAAAGGACATCCAGCCAACTTGACACAACTGTGGGAAACATTGGAGTCAACATGGGCCACCATCCCTGTGGAACGCTTTTGACACCTTGTAGAGTTCATGCCCTGACAAATTGAGTCTGTTCTGAGGGCACAGTGGGGGTGGAACTCATTATTCGGAAGGTGTTCCTAATGTTTTGTTCACTCGGTGTATGTTCTAGACACATTTCATTGGAACGTTGCAAGAACAAAATATTTACGTATCCAGTTTTCTGTGGGTCAGGAGAATATTCCATCAAAGTTCCACCAAGCACACACATAACATGGTCGCCATGTTCTCAGAACACAAGATGTGAATGTTCTAGACAAGTTAAATGAGAACGTTGCAAGAACATACATGAGCCCCCCTCCCAAAAAAGAAGAAAAAAAGAAAAGAATTACACATCACTTATTGATGCCAAGCCAATTAAGGCCCTGATTGGTGAACCGCTGATGCTAAGTTTATAGCTCTTTGTCTGTTGCCAAGGTTAGGGATACTCACACACGGGTGCTTTTAACATAGTGTTTTCAACTTCCACACATCATTACATTGTGCATGTTCATTTATACAGTGATTATTATTCAACATGTCCTAACCTGGGATTGTTACCTCACAACCTGTTAGGTCACCGTACTTCTATCTTCCCGATGCGCCACCACGTCTGTGTCAGGTGTCAGTTAATCGGATTATTCTCTTATCATTGATTTGATTGACTTATTTCAGCAATTTAAAGGCTTTCTGTGTAGTTGTCTAATATCGGTGGGTTATATTAACCTGTTTTAATGATCGCCCTGAATCACCGTGATCAATAAAATCTTTTTCTGAGGGTACTTTTAACAGAGGTGAGATTTACTTCAAAGTGTATTCACTGAACCAGTTGTTTCAGATCTACACAAGTGCCTAGGGAGGGGTGGTGGTTAGGGTTTCTTCTGGACAGGGCCTCTGCAAGAACACATGCTGTAAAGGTATCGAGACATTGATGGAATATTCTCCTAACCCTCGAAAACATTTAATGTTCTTGCAATGTCCCATAAAACACGTCTAGGACATTAATGCTGTATAATCTGAGAACGTTGTAACCACATTCTTGATAAGTTATGTTTGACATTAAGGGAATGTTCTCCCAACTTTAACACCAAAACGTACATAAAAGAATTCTCACAAGGTTTTAGATAACCTAGATAGAATGATTCCCTAACTAACGGAAAACTGGACACAAACATTAGGGGAACATAATGCGTAACATTACAAAAACGTTCTCTCTCCCTATAATTGTTAGCTGGGTCAAAGCTCTGTCTCTAGGCTTAGGGGTGATTAAAAGTATAACTCTTGGTTTTATAGGTTCGCGGTTGTGAATTAGCCACAGTTTTATTCTGGTTTAGTTTTAACGTTGAGGTTTTATAGTACATGTTGTGGGTGTGTTCATACATGGCAAACTATACAGGACACAAGTGTTCCTATTTTGATGAATGTCTTACAATGAGTTTGTCAAAGTTCTGGTTTATCAAAATGGCCGCCCAGGAAAATAAAACGTTCGCTAAAGAATTAAAGTGCTGGGAGGGATCATTAATTTTACATCTTCACCAAAGTGCCCCAGTTCTTCAATATCAACCAGGACTCTGCATTCTAGATGCCCAACAGCTTGCAGTTCCAATAATGAGAAGAAAAGTGGCAAACTGCCACAGGAAATGTATTTTTATTGGACTTTTATAAGTAACTCTGTAATAAAACTGTCCAATCCATCAAAAGCATCTGAAATGATCAAGATCTCCCACTTCTGTTCCACCCAGGAATATTCAAATATCCTCGGCTCACCCTTGGGCATGCGCTTTATAATTGCTGATCTCCTTTTAAACACTGGGTTTTATTCAAATGTAAAAATAAAAAAAATTACTAAAAGATATGGGAGCCAAGTTAATGGAGCAGAAGAAAAGATACACAACAGTGAAAAACAATTTGATTAATAGAATTGAGTGATTCACTGTCTGTCTGTCTGTCTGTCTGTCTGTCTGTCTGTCTGTCTGTCTGTCTGTCTGTCTGTCTGTCTGTCTGTCTGTCTGTCTGTCTGTCTGTCTGTCTGTCTGTCTGTCTGTCTGTCTGTCTGTCTGTCTGTCTGTCTGTCTGTCTGTCTGTCTGTCTGTCTGTCTGTCTGTCTGTCTGTGTCTGTCTGTCTGTCTGTCTGTCTGTCTGTCTGTCTGTCTGTCTGTCTGTCTGTCTGTCTGTCTGTCTGTCTGTCTACTTCTCTTTCCATCTACCTCTCTGTCTCTTTCTGCCTGCCTGCCTGTCTCTCCATTTGTACTTCCTTCTGTCCATCAGTCCATTGCAGGGAAAAACAGTTGGCAGCTGGCCAGCATGGACATCACGGTGGGCTCTCCCAGGTTCCCCTTGTTTTACCTACAGAAGGGGAAGTCCTACTGCTTCCGGGTGCGCTCCGTCAACAAGTATGGCGTGAGCGAATCCTCAGAGCCGAGCCTGCCCATCTCACTGGGACAACCCCAAGGTGAGGGAGAGGAACAAACGTATTCTTTCTTTAATGTTATACTAGTTCCATTGATATGGATTTGTGTATACTGTTAGAAATATTAAAAACTGTTCTAGAGTTATTCTACACAGGGACAATGGATCTTCAATTAACCTTTTTCATCTAAGGTGGTTCTTCCTTCAGGACCTTCTCTTTGGAAGTTTTTTAAAAAACAGTCCTACCTTGAACCATACAGGGTTCTCCTACAGGGATGGCTTCAGATAGAATGATTTTATTTTCTTGAGAGTGTGCCAATCAGCTGAGCTCCGTGTTTTCTGTGTTATCCTGTTAGCTGCTCCTGCTCCAGCCACCTCCGTCTTTGCCATCCGAGACACAGATTCTGCTGTCCTGCTTCAGTGGCAGGAGCCCTTGGAGAAAGAGGGCATTCTGGGATACTACCTGTACTACAGCGAGGCTGGGAAGCAAGAGTGGAGGACGATCAACAACAAGCCAACCACCCACACCAAGTACAGTACTGAACCCATTTAAATGAACTGAGATCCTCTTTTTGGAATGCTGTTTCTATTGTGTGTTGGATAAATATTGTTGTTTATTCTCTTGCCACTAATTCTACAACAAAACATGATGGGCCAGTTTCCAGGACACAGATTAAGCCTAGTCCTGCTCCATTGACATTTCCAGTTCAATTGTTTTTTAGTCCATAGAACCATCCCAATGTAGAAAGCAATGCTTAGGCATTAGGACTATATGAATAGTAAAATTTGTCATGGCAACACCTAGGCCTAAATTACTTGTTTTTTCCTCTCGGGTTTACAGTCCATGGTCTGAAGTCGAAGAAGGAGTGTGTGTTCAGAGTTGAGTCTGTGGGGCGAGCTGGGAACAGTATCTACTCCAACGAGTCTCCCCCTATCTTGGTGAAAGCAGTTCTCGGTGAGTACCAGACAAAAAAACTGAGGACTGACCCACAATGGTGGACATGCTCCTGGGACATGTTCATTAGGGCAAACTGAAATAATGAAGAAATAATGAAACAAATAAAAAGAGTGTTTCTTATTGAACAAGTTCAGATAGTTGCTCCCTTTTTTCTCCGTCAGTTTTCCTCCATTTGGTGCCTGATGAATACGACCCTGCTGTCATATCAAACAGTTACACCTGACAGGGACGAGGGGGAAACGTGTTGATAGTTGTGAATGCTTTCGTAGTGATCTCTTATTCACACTTTCACTGGCTAATCAGACGGGATAAGGAGGTGTAATGCAAAATATTAAGTGATCATGTAAATAAGTTGGGGTCCATTTTCTTTTTCAGTGAGTCTTTGTTAGTAGCCAAGGCTTGTTACTCTGTTTTCTCCTTTCTCTTCATCAATCTATTCCTGATCTCAATTCACCATTAGTTCATAACAGCCTCATGAACCCATTACGTGATGACAGCTATTAGATCTAATGGGTAGGCTCCTGATTTTTGTGTTTTGTGTTTGTCCACACACACAGTGAAATAAATAGACGTGTGATGAGGTAGGCACCTGATGAATAACTACTGACCCCGCTCACTGCTGTCTTACCCTATAAGAGCATGTCTGATAATAGTAATAATAATAATAAAAATAATAATATGCACTCTGCAGACTGCTACATTGTAATGACCGTTCATTTTAGCTGCCACTCACAGTGATGCCAGATTCCGAAGCTGGTCTCGGATCAGTTGGTGATATGGCTGAAATCCAATACTTTGTGTCTGGAACCCTGTGTGGCCTTAAATTAACTGACCTAATACACGGAAGTGGCCAGAATAAAATAGAATGGAATGGAATAGAGAATAATAGAAGCTGATTAGCTATTTATTCAAAACACTATCCATCTAAAATATCTATCTTAATGTAATACTTTTTTTGTTTGTCTCTGGGCAGGCTGAGGAAAAGTCTAGTATGCCAAAACTTTCTTTTCAAATACATCTCCCCTTCCCAGTCGCCCCATCCCCTTCCACTGCCATCGCCCTGCTGCTCTGCACTGGCTCTGAGATGATTCTCACCTGGAGAGCCCCTGCTAACAATGGAGGAGACCCTGTACGAAGCTACTACCTGGATCAGAAGGACAAAGAGCTGGACTCCTGGAGAAATGTCAACACCAAGCCTGCCAAGGAGAGGCAGCACAAGGTAAGGAAGGTTCTGGTACCCAGGTGTCACTGCCGTTAGAATGTTGGGTCACACTTCACATGACAAAGACCCTCTACCAGAGTAATGTTAAGTAAGGGATAAACGCTGATGCTCTGTACATTATCTTGTAAATAATTGACCGTGTGTTCATTAGTTCCAAGATAATGTACAGAGTGGAGGCATTTATCCTGCTTGTACCAAAGTTGCCAAAGAAAATAATACTGAAGCACAAGTTCACCGGTAGAAATGACATGTTTTAATTGATATTTACATTTTGATAATTAAATTTGTACTTTTTCATCCTCCCACCAAACCTAGTCATTAGTTCAGTCGGTTAGGTAGCCAACGTAGCAGGCGGAAGATAAACATCTGAGCAGAGTCCCCGCATCTGGTTTTCAGAACATCTGGTTGTTAAGGACACACTGTTCATTACAGTAGAGGAGATCGCATTGCATATCAAACACTAGGCTAGAAGCTACTGTGGCTAAATAATTTGTGGCTAGCAAATCTTCCATTATGACAAACAAATTCAACAATACCAGTTGCTGAAAACAGTTGGTCAAACTACAAACATGTGGAAGGATTTGACAGCATAGCTTCAATTGCGTCATGAAGAACCGGATGAATTCATGTTCATCATTCACCACATTAGGTCATCAGATGCCGCAAAAAAAAAAGTATTTGCAAAAACAAATGAATGCTATCTAGCTAGCTAAGTTTTCCCTCGTTGGACCTGCGTTTACAATGTATCCTATTTCGGTTTGAATCAATAAGATGGCACCGACGGAGATGGCAGCATTGCGACTAGCACTTGGACAACAATGCAGTATTTCGTTTTTTTATGTACTTTTACATGATTAGCTCAGGAAATGTTTTGTGTCATTACATACAGCCGGGAATAACTATTGGAGCGGTGGTAACTCACCAGAACTACCAGCATTACGACCAGGAATACGACAAAAGCAGATCCTTTGTTCACTCTCCCCAGAGCAATTGAACTTATTCCAGTGGCTGACTCAAAAGGGCAGAGGAGAGACATTCGAGGCGGCCTGCTGGTTCGACTTAGGAGACGCGCACACCACCCACCGCTTCAAATCAAATCAAATCAAAATCGAATTTTATTTGTCACATACACATGGTTAGCAGATGTTAATGCGAGTGTAGCGAAATGCTTGTGCTTCTAGTTCCGACAATGCAGTAATAACCAACAAGTAATCTAGCTAACAATTCCAAAACTACTGTCTTATACACACAAGTGTAAGGGGATAAAGAATATGTACATAAAGATATATGAATGAGTGGTGGTACAAAGCGGCATAGGCAAGATGCAGTAGATGGTATCGAGTACAGTATATACATATGAGATGAGTATGTAAACAAAGTGGCATAGTTAAAGTGGCTAGTGATACATGTATTACATAAAGATGCAGTAAATGATATAGAGTACAGTATATACGTATACATATGAGATGAATAATGTAGGGTATGTAAACATTATATTAGGTAGCATTGTTTAAAGTGGCTAGTGATATATTTTACATCATTTCCCATCAATTCCCATTATTAAAGTGGCTGGAGTTGAGTCAGTGTGTTGGCAGCAGCCACTCAATGTTAGTGGTGGCTGTTTAACAGTCTGATGGCCTTGAGATAGAAGCTGTTTTTCATTCTCTCGGTCCCAGCTTTGATGCACCTGTACTGACCTCGCCTTCTGGATGATAGCGGGGTGAACAGGCAGTGGCTCGGGTGGTTGTTGTCCTTGATGATCTTTATGGCCTTCCTGTAACATCGGGTGGTGTAGGTGTCCTGGAGGGCAGGTAGTTTGCCTGCGTTGTGCAGACCTCACTACCCTCTGGAGAGCCTTACGGTTGTGGGCGGAGCAGTTGCTGTACCAGGCGGTGATACAGCCCGCCAGGATGCTCTCGATTGTGCATCTGTAGAAGTTTGTGAGTGCTTTTGGTGACAAGCCGAATTTCTTCAGCCTCCTGAGGTTGAAGAGGCGCTGCTCCGCCTTCTTCACAATGCTGTCTGTGTGGGTGGACCAATTCAGTTGGTCCAGCGCTAATGTTCAGTCTTTGGATAACAAAGTTGATGTGCATAGACCAAGGATTTCTTTCCAGAGAGACATCGGGGCCTATAGCACTTTATTCCACATGGCTCTCTCGGGATACTTTGACGTAGTCTGTAAATCCAGCAGGATTCTCAGTACATCGCACAGACAGGAATAAATATCTCCCCTTGAAGCAGAAGGGCGGAGGGGTGTGTTTCATGATTAATGACTCATGGTGTAATTCTTGGAAAATTCAGGAACTCAAGTTCTTTTGTTCTTCCGACCTTGAATACCTCACAATTAAATGCCGACCATATTATCTCCCAAGATAAATCTTCTCCGTCCTCGCCACGACCGTTTACATCCCACCTCAAGCCAAAACCTTGACGGCCCTCAAAGAACTTCACTGGACTTTATGCAAACTGGAAACCACATGTCCTGAGGCTGCATTTATTGTAGCTGGTGATTTTAACAAAGCAAATCTAATGACTAGGCTGCAGAAGTTCTATCAACATATCAACTATACTACTCGCGCTGCTAAGACTCTCGACCAATGCTATTCAAACTTCCGGAATGCTTACAAGGCCCTCCCCTGCCCTCCTTTTGGCAAATCTGACCACGAAACTCAGACAGAAAGTGCCCGTGCTTTGTACTATTCAACGCTGGTCTGACCAATCGGAATCCACGCTTCAGGATTGTTTTGATCACGTGGACTGGGATATGTTCCGGGTGGCTTGCGAAAATAATCTAGACGCATACATGGATACGGTGACTGAGTTTATAGGGAAGTGTATAGGATATGTAGCACCCACTGTGACTATTAAAATCTACCTTAATCAGAAACCGTGGATAGATGGTAGCATTCGAGCGAAACTGAAGGCTCGAACCATTGCATTTAACCATGGCAAAGTGACTGGCAATATGGCCGAATATTAATAATGTAGTTATTCACTCCGCAAGGCAATCAAAGAAGCTAAACACTAGTATAGAGATAAAGTGGAGTTGCAATTCAACAGCTCAGACACGCAATGTATATGGCACGGACTACAAAAGGAAAATCAGACACGGCTAAACCCATTCTTTGCAGCGCTTTGAGAGAATAGTCAAGGATCATATCACCTCTACCTTACCTGCCACCCTAGACCCACTTCAATTTGCTTACCGCCCCAATAGATCCACAGACGATGCAATCGCCATCACTCTGCATGCTGCCCCATCCCATCTGGACAAGAGGAATACGTTTGTGAGAATGCTGTTTATTGACTATAGCTCATTATTCAACACCATAGTGCCCTCCAAGCTCATCCTTAAGCTCGAGGCCCTGGTCTGCACCCCGCCCTATGCAACTGGGTCCATGACTTCCTGACGGGCAGCCCCCAGATGGTGAAGGTAAGAAATATCACTTTCACTCAATGTCAACAAAAGAAAGGAGATGATCGTGGGCTTCAGGAAACAGCAGAGGGTGCACCCCCCCCCTATCCACATAGATGGGACTGCAGTGGAGAAGGTGGAAAGCTTCAAGTTCCTTGGCATATACATCACGGACAAACTTAAATGGACCACCCACACAGACAGTGTGGTGAAGGCGGCGCAACAGAGCTTCTTCAACCTCAGGAGGCTGAGAAATTTGGCTTGTCACCTAAAACCCTTACAAACTTTTACATATGCACAATTGAAAGCATCCTTTCGGGCTGTATCATCGCCTGGTATGGCAACTGCACTCCCCGCAACCGCAAGGCTCTCCAGAGGGTGGTGCGGTCTGCCCAACGTATTACCGGGGGCAAACCACCTGCCCTCAAGGACACCTACAGCAACCGATGTCAACAGGAAGGCCAAAGAGATAATCAAGGACATCAACCACCCGAGCCACTGCCTGTTCACCCCGTTATCATCCAGAAGGTCAGTACAGGTGCATCAAAGCTGGGACCGAGAGATTGAAAAATATCTTCTATCTCAAGGCCATCAGACTGTTAAACAGACATCACTAGCACATTAGAGGCTGCTGCCTATAGGCATAGACTAGAAATCACTGGCCACTTTAATAATGTAACTTTAATAATGTTTACATATCTTGCATTACTCATCTCATATGTATATACTGTATTCTATACTATCCTGCAATATCTTAGTCACTTAATGTTTACATATCTGGCATTACTCATCTCATATGTATATACTGTTTTCTAAGCTATTCTACGGTATCTCATTCACTTAATAATGTTAACTTGCATTACTCGACTCATATGTATATACTGTATTCTATACTATTCTACTGTATCTTAGTCCATTCCGCTCTGACATCGCTCCATACGTATATAGTCTTAATTCATTCCTACTTAGATTTGTGTGTATTGGGTATATGTTGTGTAATTTGTTAGATATTACTTGTTAGATATTACTGCACAGTCAGAGCTAGAAACACAAGCATTTCGCTACACCCGCAATAACATCTGCTAATCACGTGTTTGTGACCAATAAAAAATATATATATTTTACCTTTATTTAACTAGTCATGTCAGTTAAGAACAAATTCTTATTTTCAATGACAGCCTAGGAACAGTGGGTTAACTGCTTTGTTCAGGGGCAGAACAACAGCTGTTTACCTTGTCAGCTCGGGGTTTCAATCTTGCAACCTTTCGGTTACTAGTCCAACGCTCTTACCACTAGGCTACCTGCCGTGATTTGATTTTGTTTTGGCTTTCTGTAACTTTGAAGCAAGTAAGTTCTGCATGGTGCAGTGGGTTAGAAAGTTAAAAAGTGCCTATTTGTTGGAACTACTTCAGAGGTGACCTATATATTTTCCAACTGTCCCGTGTATTTACATGTAATGCCCTCTCTAGAATGGCTTCCTAGCCAATTATTCAACAATGCAGTGGAATAACTCAAATGTAATAACCAACAGGGGTGCAACTTTCACTGGGGAAGGGGGGAACCCCCCACATTCTGAAATTGCATTTTTGTCGCCCCCATTGTCGCCCCCATTGGAATGTGATACTAAACGAAGCTTTAGGACCATGTGGATGCCTCGGAACGGTCGGGTAGGTTGTTTGGAGTGTTTATCTGACTGATTTTTAAAAATTGAATCCAGATAATTATGTCCCCCTCACTTCTAAAACTAAAGTTGCGCCTCTGATAACCAATAATAATTACGTATGTAATAAATCAGTCCAAAACATTTATCCCTGGAATTACACTCCATTAGAACTAACTGTCTTTGTATCTATGTAGAAGACAGAATTAGTGGTGGTCAGAGAGCTGAACATAAGGCTCTGGTGGAAGTATACTGGTGGAGGAAAAAACACATTCCCTCTACTACCTTAGCTGTGTCACTAGGCAACGAGTAGTGGTGTCCATGGAGACTAATGGAAAGTTAAAATTGTCACCTGTCTCTTTTTGCAACTGTGACCTGTAATTTTATGATGTGCAAAAGAGTTATGTTGTTGTTTTTAGACTCAACAGAACAAAGCAATTGAAATTCTGCCACACTGCAAAATAGTTTAGAAGTGTGGAGCAAACCGTACTTTTTTACTGCCTAGGGTCTTGTTCAGGAGGAGGACGAAAGCAAACTGAAACAGGGATGTCCAATAAGAAACGCTTGTTTTCGTTTTCCATTGCAAAACATATTGCTACGATGTGCCCTAATGTCCAAGGTATTTATCATATAAAGCCATTGATCTGCTTGCAGGCATTTATAAAACACAGAGGTCACACGCAGCCCCTACAGCTGCCCAGTCTCCTCCAATAATAGTTCCTCCCATCTTTGAGTTTGCTTTTTGCTCTTATTTTTACAAGCTGCTCACTTGCTGCCTCCATGTAAATGAGATTAATTAGAATATCGATCCAACGGAGGCTTCATGCTCAGGGCACTTTGGTCTTCCTGCTTGTGTAAGCCAATGTAAATGACTTTACCCCCTGAATCCTTTCCATCCACCACCACCAGTTTAGCAGTCAGGCAGGCATGCCACCTATCCAGCCTCATTAGAAGAATGCCTGAGATGTGAACCCTTAGGATTTTTTGTTATCTCGCTTAGTTTGGAATTCCACCTCCATCTCCATGGCAGTGCCTTTACTTCCACTGATTCAGAATCAGGTGAACTGATGCCATCTAGTGGCGATATGTCAAATCGACATACACTTTGGGACAAATGCCCCATCTCCCCTGCCCCCGCTATATTTCACTGCAGAGCTCCAAGTGGCACTGTTTAGATATTGATTTGATAAAGAGGCTTCTGTTGTACCTAAGTATGGATGGCCTAGTGAGCAATCTATACATTTAGGAGGCATAGTCTTTCGATGGTGTGATTCCCATCACACTTAGATAAGCCCCTCAGGTTTGTCTATTGATAGCCATTGTCCCTTGGCTCAGTCCCCCTAAAGCAGAAAGACTTCATAGGCGATAAGGACTTTAAAGGCTAAGTGGCTGTGAAAAAAAGTGGTTGAGATCAATGATCTGAATCCCCTTCCTAAAGCCAGCCTCTATGGGGCTTTTCCAAACTGCACTGGCAGAATTTATGCTTGGCTTTACATTATGTTACTTGGTTAGGATTAGCCAAGTTTTTTTCAACTGCACAATGAGTGGAGACGAGAGTGTGCGGACTGTATCTCTGACTACGTCAAGTCGCTGTCAGTCGATACTTCTAAACATGTAGATATGTCAAACCTTACCGTGTACCTATGTTTGTCCTCTGTAGCTGCGTGCCTTTCTTTATTTGCTGAAATCCATCATTTTTAATAGAACGTTAATCAAATTCAACCATCAAATGCAAAATGTTTCTTTGTCTCGACTGACAGCATCTGCATGTAGCCAGAGGTACACTCCTTCCACAGTCGTCGTTAACCCGACTCCCCCGCCATGTCCATATGTGTGGAGTTGAAGAAACCCGGCTAAATCAGGATGTGAGAACACAACCTCAGATTTCAAATGAATCTCTGCGAATATCAGGAGTGCCAGAGGTTATCCAGATACTGTGTTGAACTCTCCTTACAAGGTATCCTTTCTGTTTTGTCCACGGTTTGTCCATGTAAGAATTGACATACTGAAACTCGGGGCTAGCTGACCCTTGTTTTCTCAATGACCAGGGTATTGTTCCCCTGGCACCAAACAGAAGAACTTGACCAATAATAAAAATGTTTTGAAATGAACACAACCCGGGTTTTAATTTGGACAGTAACTGTATTCATTTTGTATTGTCTTATTTACAGGTCTGTAACCTGGATAGGGGGCATTACTATCAGTTCTGTGTTTTTGCTGCCAGCGTGGTTGGTGTTGGTAAACCCTCTGAGCCCAGTGAGGCTTTCCTGTGTGAGGAGTGGACCATGCCTGAGCCAGGTGAGGATGATGCAATCATCATGAAAACACACACACTTACTCATGCACGCACATACACACGGACACACGCACACACATGATCACTGTACACACACGCAAAGAGTTCGCACCCACATGCACGTTTACTCTCTAAAACACAGACACATTCATACATTTCCTCTCTAAAACACACACTCTCTCTCCCTCTACCCACTCTGTCATTCGGTAATGGAGCAGTTCAGTGCACAGCCGTGGCCAGCTGTGTTGGCCCCATGGTCTTTCTCATAAAATGGCTGCCTGTTGTGATATTCACATTGGAAATGGAGAGAGCCACACACCATTTATCCCGCACAGCCCATTAATCCAGCTGAATCCATCCTGATCTCCCCGTATCTTAAATAATTTAAAAGCGACTGAAAATCATTAAGCAAATGAACTACCGTGCACTGGCACTAAAAACGAAGGGGTAGATTAAGCAAAATCACTTTACTTGTTTTTAAAATTGTATTATTATGATTTGTTTGTTTCTTTATGATGGCCTGCTCTGTCACAGACAACTTGGCTGTTTATGGGTGAGTATATGAGACGGGAAAAGGACGAATAACAATATTCTCCCTGTTTTAGCCTGATTTTAAATCATTTCAAATACGTTATCTGTGCCTGAATAAGCATGCATGTTGCAATGTAACCAATAGAAAATCCCAAAAAGTGCAGACCCTGCCCACCTGGCACTCCAGTCAGGATGAACCAAACACTGATTTCAAATAGTACTTGAACCCAGGTTTGGTTGGTATTTTTCTAACACAGTAGACACTTATCAATCCATGTACTGTACAGAATGAAACACTGTACGGGTTGACACAGATAAACAAATGTGTGTTTTTCCCTCATATGTCTCTCTTTGTGTTATGTTAACCCCACTCATCTCCCAGGCTGCCCTTATGACCTGGAATTCAGGGTTAACTCTCTAGTCCTCCTGTGGGCAGTGCCTCTCTATGAAGGACAGCAAGGACCAATCACAGGGTACCTGGTGGAGCTGAGCGAGGGAGACCAATCACAGAGCTGGACTGCTGTGAATGAAGAGCCAATTGCAGACACCGTTTTGAAGGTTGGTGAGATATACCTGTTTTATGTAATAAGGATATAGATGCATTAAAATAGAGGTAATGTGTTTTTGTTTTTGATAAAATTATCAAATTGATTTTGGTGTGTTTGTGTTCCCAGGTGTCAGGTCTCTATGCTGGTCAGACCTATCGTTTCAGAGTGTGTGTCTTCAACAAGGTCTAGAATGGGCATCCCTTCTCTGCCCTCTGAGCTTATCAGAGCCCAGAGCCCAGACCCAACCAGGTGAGTCATTTTAGGGATTTAGTTAGTCTGGTTCAAGGTCTGTTTGTGTTTGGAGTAACAATGACCATAGAAAATGGCAAAAGAGCACAAACAGGTCTGGGATAGATAAGGCTTGATTTTAGCCATACAGGCTATGAACAATATCATCAGAATGACTTATGATTCATGTTCTTTCTCCATCAGACACCAGAGACATAGAGATTGGTGTGGACAATGATGGCTTCATCTTCCTGGCCTTTGAGGCCACTGAAATTACGGAGAAGAGCACGTTTGTCTGGAGCAAAAACTACAAAGAGGCTATTGAAGCTGGAAGAGCCAGGGTACTTTGGGAGAACAATAGGTACTGCAATTTTGTGTGTGTGTGTGTGTGTGTGTGTGTGTGTGTGTGTGTGTGTGTGTGTGTGTGTGTGTGTGTGTGTGTGTGTGTGTGTGTGTGTGTGTGTGTGTGTGTGTGTGTGTGTGTGTTACAGAGAGAGAAAAAAATTACCTGTAGATTTGTGAGAGGACATTTAACCCATGAAAGACTTTAATGTTAAGAGGTCAGCAAAGGGTCGGACTCAGTGGAGATTCTTCCTCACCTCACACTACGATGCAAAATGTCCTCCCTTTTCACTGAGCACTATGGTCCCATTCAGGCCTACTGAGTCCCCTGGTCTGTCCTTTAAGCCTACTGTCCTTGTGTCCATCCTTTTAGCTAACTGTCCTTCCTTCTGTCCATCCCCAGGCCCATCCTCACCTTCACAAACGCCACTAAAGAGGACCTGGGCCTGTACACAGTGGAGATGAGTGACAACCCAGACATCTCTTCCAGTTTCACCTTCACTGGGGAAGGCACTTTATACCCAAAGCTAAAGACGACCTGCACAAAAGATTGCTGCTCCCTGTAATTCCCCCTCTCTTTCTTTTCCCATAGATCTGGAGAGACTGACCGAGCTCGGCTGGCACATCTGCCACCCATGTAAGACTTAGTCACTGTAATAATACAAGTCTCTATCGAGCTAAAATAATTGATAGTACTCCGTTTCAAATCGAAACAGGCATTATAATACATTGTTCAACATCACAATTTCAACAACCTATTCCCTCAGATGTTTTCTTGGGTAAATCCTATTTTTTGATTCCTGTCATTGCGCCCTTCCTAGATTATTTTAGTTTGCTGAAGCTTGGAGGCCAACCTGAATGCATAACCTATTCCCTATTCATTGTTCCCTCCCCCTACAGTGATAGCCTTGCGCTCCAAGTGGCAGGTGGAGTTGTCAGAGAAAGGGAACGTGAGTCTTTGGATGCAGACCGAGAGCCTGAGCAATGCTGCAGAGCTCCGCCTCATTCTCAGCGACAGAGAGATCTCTAGTGCTGCAGTAAAGGAGCACAGAACACACAAAACACTGGCTATATGTTCTAATCTCAGAACCCAGAACTAAATCTTGTGTGTACTAGTCTGTCAGGAGAGTGTGTATGTCTCAAATGAATACTAAAACTAGCTTGGGTGTCAGAATGTTCCTGCTTTAGTCAATGGTGCCGTAATGTATGAATAGGAAGATGATGACAAGTTGGCTGAAACAGAAACAGACTGGTCCAGGCAAGTTATAGCTTGTCTCCCAGAGGTGTGCATAAAGCATAAGCTACTGCATTTTGCATACACACATTTATTTTGGAATATATGCAGATGATTGTGTTTCCGAATCCATTTCCATTTCCAGTGAAATCCAGTGAAATGTAGATGTGCCACAAAATAGCTAAATGTTTTATATTTTCTCATTCAAGTTTGCATTAGTAAGAGGTATTGGCTGTATAGAAAGAGAAAGTAATCACAAAACATTCACAATCCAAAAATGTTACCCTCGCCATCATATTTGCAATTTCATTTAAACACAAATCACCTTCATAAAGATTTTCACCAGAATGTACGTAGCAATATGATAGCAATGTTGATTTGTTATGAAATCAACCTAAAAAATAACCACAGGTTGGAAGATTACTGTAGGCAGAGGTTGTTGCAACAGATGTGGATTTTCCATGGGGTTAAACTAATATTACCCAACATGCATGTTTTTGGACTCAGTGTCTTGCATGTGGTTACTCGGTATGGAATAGCATGATTGCATCCATGCACGTGTGTATACGTGTACGTCAACACTGCTAAGGGTTTATTACTAAATGACTACAGATAAGGATTTTGTGAATAAACCAATCCCCATTTCCCCCATTTTAGAACCCTTGCCAAGTCACACTGTGAGTTATGTGTGCCTGCGCGTGTGTCCACATGTATGTACATTCATGTGCTTGTGTGTGTCCTCTCTCTCTCTCTCTCTCTCTCTCTCTCTCTCTCTCTGTCTCTCTCTCTCTCTCTCTCTCTCTCTCTCGGCCGGTAAGATTAACTTTGACAAGGCCAGTGGGCTGATAGAGATCCTGTTTGACCAGCTGTCTAAGGAGGACGAGGGCCCCTACACAGCTCAGCTCTGCGACGGCCGCGCCAAGAACCAGTTCGCCCTGGTGCTCGTAGACGAGAGTGAGTCCATCTGGTCACCCCAACTCACTGCCGGGATGTTCATACTACCGAACCGAGCTGAGCTAAACCAAGCCGTGATGAGCTGGCCTATTTTCGCATCCTCTGTAGCTGCTGGAAGTGGTGAGCCAGCACAGTTTGCTTCAGATCGGCACAGTAGTGTGAAAAGGGCAGCTTATTATTGCTGTGAACTCTAAAGAGCAGTAAGTGTTTGGCTTGGCTTGGCTTGATATATAGATTTGTTCCAATCAATTTGGTTATTATATTCAATGTTACTGTCTTATTATTGATAGTTAATATATACAGTATATCCTCAGTGTGCTAGTAGGGAAGTAACCCTGTGGTTGTGTCTTTGGCAGAGTTTCGTCAGACGCTGGCTCAGTCCATAGCCAACAGAATGGACTACAAGAGAAAGTCAGGTAAGTGCTCCCCTATTGGCCCCTGGTTCACCTCTAACCTCTGGGCTGGATCCAGTGCCTCATTTGTAAATGGTCCTGGAACACATAGTGAGCGCGGGGGGGGGACATTTTTTATTTGGCTTTCCCACAATTCAAATTCAGTAGGGAGACGACTAGCCTAGGCTACGTAATGTGATTACGTAGGGACTTCTTCACCAGCTGACCACCACTACCAAGACCAGTGTCCAAATCAGTTACTTACCCCACCCGCCCTCCCCATAACCTCTATGTACAAATAAGAGAGCAGGTCTGGAATCAGTGTGGCAGGATAGGAGGATTACACAGAAGGAGCGCCATGCTTTTACTTGATGCTGCTTTTGGGGGGGCGGGAGAAATAATGAAGAGGTAACTTGATTTAACGCCGATCGCTTTTATTCGAATGTCGACAGTCCGAACAGTGAAACAATGAATAAATCATGCCGCGAGAGGTACCGGGTCAGGGTAAATAGGTGCCGGAACAAACAAAGTCATATCTGAAAAGGTGCCGGATCCTCTCAGAGAGTTTCTCCCATCGAGCTGACCAAAGTCCATGTAGGATGTGTTTTCAGTAGATAGTAGATAAATATCTCATTTCTGTGTAAAATAGGTTCCAAATGTGCTGAAACAGATTCAATACGCCTCAATGCCCTAGTTTCCTATCTATCGTCAACCGTTAGTCCCTTTCCTTAGCTTTGTGGCTAGTGGCAAAAACATACCTATCTACAGTTTATGGAGTGCAAACAGTGTTGAACAGGCAGCTATGTCTTTAGAACATATAGTGCTGACACACCAGAATATAGTGAGTTTCATTGATTGAGTGCCAGCAAAGATGGCCGCTGTGTCTCTGGTCCAGTTAATCATCGCTCTGTTTTTCAAGGACCCTATTTTCTGGAGTTTTTGTCATGGACCGTGACAGAGGACTGTGAGTTTATAACCAAATGCAAGGTAATTTGTAGATTATTTTTAATTTATAGATTCATTTCTCCAATATCTTGTTATCTTCGTTATGGAATAATCACATGGATTCTGTATTCTAATATGCATGTGTGTTGTTATGAATGTATTCAGTGCACAGTGTTAATGTATCATTAGAATCCTCTGTCTTTCTGGGTCCAGGTGACCAACGTAAGCAAGGATACGACTCTGAAATGGTTTAAGGACGGCGTGGAGACTCCAGCTGTGTATGACCAGCAGACTGGAGTCAGCACCATGACTGTGCAACAGGTACACATACCACATCCAGTCCTCATAGGGCTGGTTTCCTGAACCCAGATTAAACGTAATCCTGGACTAAAACACACTTTCAACGGAGAGTCTCTGTTGTGAATGATTTTAATCCAGGACTAGGCTGAATCTGGGTCCAGGGAACTGGCCCAAAATGTCAAATATCACTTGTGCTCAAACCCACTATTTAGCGCCACCGTGGAGATTTGACCTGGCGACCTTCCGGCTACAGATCCGCTGCTCTAACTATTAAGCTACCTACCACCTCATATTTACAGTATTGTAATGAATATGTAAAGTAATGGTCAGTAGTACTGGATGTACATTAATGGGATGGTGGCAGATGAGGGAATAGGGTTAAGCTCAGGAGAACACACACACACACAGAGAGAGAGAGAGAATCTGTGTCAGAGTGTCTCTACAGTATGAGTATTTTATAGATCATTGCATAATTACCCACTGGGCACACACTGGTTGAATCAACATTGTTTCCACATCATTTCAATTAAATTGCGTTGAACCAATGTGGAATAGACGTTGAATTGAAGTCTGTGCCCAGTGGGTAGGATTATCTGTGTACAGAAAGTCAAATATGTTCTCAAACCCTATGTGTATGTGTGTGCGGACATTTTTCATTTGTTTATTTTTGTACCTTTATTTAACTAGGCAGGTCAGATAATTAAGAACAAATTCTTATTTTCAATGACGGCCTAGGAACAGTGAGTTAACTGCCTTGTTCAGGGGACATGAACCAGACATGCCTGCGTGTGTGTCATAATGATTGACTTGTTTTCTCTCTGGTGAATCTCAGGTGACTAAGGAGGAGGGGCCACGACAAAGCTGTGGCGTCTGATGGTGGAGGACAGGATGTGAGCACACTGGGAGTTACTACATGAAGGTGAGACGTCATGGCACTGTCATGGACAACCACAGACATGGGCCCATGTTCGTAAAGTACTCCGTTTTGCTTTGTAGATCCTAATGAATATGATGACTTGGACTGGGGGGACCTGATCCTAGATCAGCACTCCTACTCTGAAGTGCTTTATCAATACGGTCCCCGGTCTAGCAGAAATATCGGTGAAATGTTACAGTTTGTGGTCCCTCAAGTTACATTGTTATGAGGCAATTTCAAAGTGCATTTGTTTGCAGTATTTGTTTGCAGTATTTGTTTGTGCAGTATTTGTTTGAGCAGTATTTGTTTGTGCAGTATTTGTTTGTGCAGTATTTGTTTGTGCAGTATTTGTTTGTTTTAGTATTGTTCTATGTCTCATGATGATTCAGAAGGTGCAGAAACTGAGACGGCACATGATGTAATATTATCATCCGTGTATTATTTTTATTTATTTATTTTATTTCACCTTCATTTCACTGGGCAAGTCAGTTAAGGACAAATTCTTACTTACAATGATGGCCTAACAAAAGGCAAAAGGCCTCCTGTGGGGATGGGTGCCTGAGATTTAAAAATATACAAAAATTAATACAATATAAATATAGGACAAAACATACATCACAACAAGAGAGGCACAACACTACATAAAGAGAGACCTAAGACAACAACATAACAAGGCAGCAGTATATGACAATTCAGCATGGTAGCAACACAACATGACAACAACATGGTAGCATCACAACATGGTAGCAGCACAACATGGTAGCAGCACAAAAACATGGTACAAACATTATTGTGCAAAGTCAACGGCACAAAGGTCAAGAAGGTAGAGACAACAATACATCATACAAAGCAGCCACAACTGTCAGTAAGAGTGTCCATGATTAAGTCTTTGAATGAAGATGCATAGAGGTTAATGACGATCATAAACGGGGTGGTTTGAGCCCTGAATGCTGATTGGCTGAAAGCCGTAGAATATCAGACCATTTATCAGGGGTATGACAAAAAATGGTAACCAGTTTATAATAGCAATAAGGCACCTTGGGTGTTTGTATTATATGCCCAATATACCACTACTAATGGCTGTATCCAGGCGTTCATAGAATGTCCTATATGGACTTTGGTCAGCCGGATGGGAGACACTCTTGTCGACTCTTGTTGGCCCTGGCAGGAACACTGTGGACCAATCACAGCGCTTAGGGACCCAGCCCGGAGGTCAGAGGTGAACCAGGGGCCAGTAGGGGAACACTCACAACGCGTTGCATCATGCATAAGAACAGCCCTTAGCTGTGGTATATTTGCCATGTACCACACCTCCTCAGACCTTATTGCTGAAGTAGAGCCCACTGTCTGGAGACATAATTATTCTGTCTTTATTTACAGAGTATGACAAGCTCCTCCAACTCCTGAGCAAACAGTGGGGTAAGTTCAGCATAGATTTCCTAATACTATTACGCTGGGTTTCTGTTCAGCACTTTGTGACATCAGCTGATGTAAGAAGGGCTTTATGAATAAATTTGATTGATTCCAATGAACATCATGTGAATATGTATGTCTATGGGTGCCGCCTACCGTAGACGAGGGTTTTTCCGGGCAGGATGACGATGATGAGCTGCAGTCCAGTACTGAAACATGAGTGACTTCTCAAGCATTCTATGGACAGTTTTTGGATGGGGACAACTTAAGATGAAGTCCTATCCTGACTACAGGTTAGAATCAAATACAAATGTATTGGACCTAGACTACAGTGTAGACAGCATGCCCTGTCAACTGTCAATATCCCAACAAGGACATTCTGTCACAGAGTATCATCTCTCTGAGTTTGACTTTTTCCTCTCTCTGTTGCACAGCGCTGTCTACAGGCCCAGTGAGGATTCAATGCACTGCTATGGGCTTCAAGCTCTACTGCTCTCTCAAGTACTATATCAGCTACATGAAGACCAGCTGGCACTTCAAGTGAGTTCCCTTGCCTGGCCTGGCCTGGCCTCTGTACTCTGCCCTGCCACACGGGCTGTGCTCCAGGCCCACTGGTTCTACTTTGTATACATTATACAGTCAGCCTTTGCTATAAGGAATAGTTGCCCCTAGGCGCTGATTTTTGGTCAGTTTAGCATTTTCCCCACTAACTGTTAAGGCTAGGATTGGGGGAGGGGAAGTTGACCCTAAATCTGCACCTAAGGGACACTTCACACCAGAGCATGGTACAGGGACCCTGACTTTTATCGCCACCTGCTGGCAGCTTTTATGGTTAGCACCAACCACCAACCCTGGTTCTACAGAGTTACGGCGCAGGCAAGCTTTTGTTCTAGTCCAGCATTAACACACCTGATTCAACTAATAGACTAATCATTAAGACTTTGATTAATTGAATCATCTGTGTTGGTGCCTGTCTGGAGAGCCTGCACATCCTGTACCTCTCTATTACGAGAGCTGGTGACAGCCCAACACAGAAAAACCACATGAATTTTACACGTGAACACAGGTGGTGCTCCAAAAACACGTTTTCATGTGATCACATGTGATCTCATATGAAGTTAATGTGATAACATGTTACGCAATATGTGATAACATGAAACTACACGTGAAAATGTGAAATTTCATGTGAAATCATGTGATTTTTCTGTAAGGGCACTGCTGTCGCAGCATGGATTGTTGTCCAATTTAAACTCAGTTGCTTTAGCATTTTTGTTTTTCTTCACATCACCCAGCTTCCTTAGTGAGACAGTCTGAGCCTTTTAATCCCAAATCCATCTCATCTCACTGGATTGAAAAAGAACAAACAAAAAGGCTTTTACAAAGAAACTTAAAACTGAACAAGTAAAGCCCTCAGACATAAATAGTCATGGCCTTGTATGGAAGTATCTTTTGTTGGATTTTTACAAAAAAAATATTATATTCTATTGAATCATATTATCATATTCTATTTCATTGTGTACCAGGGAGAGTAGGATTGACCAGTTGGAGAGGTGTACGCCTGGCAGCAGTATGCAGAAGCTGTGGGTCGAGGTCTTTGCGCCCACGGAGAACGATAAGGGGAAGTACACTCTGGAGATGTTTGATGGTCAAGAAAAGCACACCCGCTCACTAGACCTATCAGGACAAGGTTAGCCTGACCAGTCTGATTCACTCAAAAAGCACTATTGTCTCAAAGCAGTTAAGCGAAATAGGCTTCATACAGGGATTTTACTGCTTCAGATTCATGTCAATGTCTTCACCACTAGAATGTAAACCTCAGAATCTGACTATTATTCCTCAAATATAATTTAATTTGTCTGCAATCTTGATCTACATTCGTATCTTCCAAGACAGGCAGTTGGTGAATATTACATTCTTCCGAAATACATTTCAGTAATCTATATTTAATTATCACTCTCTTTAAAAGCCTTTGCTGATGCTCTGTTGGAATACCAGAGGTTGAAGTAAGTGCAGTACCATATTGATGGTGGGGGCCCAGCCATGGCTTGCAGTGGTAAACACGAACACAAACAATTGCAGGTACTATTTTCTATCACTATTCTCACATGGACAAACAGAAAACTGTTCTATATTCAATATTAATGAGTTGACATATAGTATGGTGATGGATCTGAAACCATTTGCAAATGGTTGCTGAGCGGTTGCTGAGAAAAGTGTGTAGCATACTCGTTCATTGTTTCTGCATTTTCTGTACACTAGAATGATTGAATGAGCTTCCTATGGATGATTCAAGGGAGTAAATGTCCTTCTCGTTGCTTTAGATCGGGCCAGGGTGACCAAGGGGCTACCAGATGTGGTGGCTATCATGGAGAATAAGGTAGGCTAACTACTAAATAATACTGTCCTATTACGTGGTTACCATGTTCACTAGCACTTCATTATCCTTTTACGTCCAATTTTTGTAATTGTACTGTTAGACCAACGAGTAGAAGTGCTGATCTAGGATCAGTTTAGCCTTTTAGATCATAATGAATACAATTAAATGGACAGGGGGAACAGATCATAGATCAGCATCTTCTCCAATACGTTTTTATTTTTTTTTATTTAAATAGCCTTACCTGCCCAAGTCAACAGTGACAAGTGGTATTTTGTCATTGTTCATATTTACATTGGCTGTTGTGAATCATGTCATCTCTATTTCCCTCTCCTCCCCAGTCTCTGTGCTTGACCTGCTTCGCTGACGGTGACCCTGCCTCAGAGATGTTCTGGCTGAGGAACGACAAAAGGCATCGTCTCAGGGGGCCAGTTCAACATCGCCAACGAGAACAAGTGCAGCACTATGACCCTCAACAATGTGACTAGCGAGGAATCAGGCAACTACAGCATCTTTGTGCGCAACCAGTACGGCACTCAGACGGTCAACGTGACCGTGAGCGTGTACAAGCTTGGCGAGAAGCCCCCGCGCACGATGCAGTGGAGATGTAAGGAAGGAAGGAGTGTTGGTTTTGTTGCACTAAGAGACGATTACAACTGGGTACAGACGTCAATTCAATGTAATTTCCACGCTGGTTCCAAATGACATGAAAACAACGTTGATTCAACCAGTGTGTGCCCAGTGGGATGTGTTTGTGTGGTTGAGCCAGTTTGTTTTCATGGAGTTAAATTGGAGTTATTGGGGAGTGAAATGCTAGAAGCGGTTAATTTGTGGCATAGGGATGTAAAGCAATGACTAAGAAGTTACTTGTGCTAGACGGAATGCGGTCAATTAGGACAATGTGAGGTCCAGTCAAACCTGCAACAACCTGTTTTCTTGTGTCATTAGACTACCAATAAATATCCCAAGAGTGTCAGCTACAATTGTATGATGTCGCCCCTTTCTTTCTGGAGCAATTTCATAATAGGACATGTGAGTAGGGGCTAGAAAGCTCGGAGGTAGGATTCATTGGCCAAGGCCAGCACGTTAAATGTTCATTTCATGTCTTGATAGCAGCAGACTTGATGCCAATTGCAATTATCTCCCATGTTGTATTTCACTAGAGGTGTCATGTTAGTCATGTACACGGAGCAGATTTACATAGGTGCACGACACATCAAGTGCGTTTTTCTACATCAACCTAATTTATGCTCTGACCTCCCTGTATTAAGGCTGTAATCTCACTCACTCAGAGTCGGCACCTGCAGCTCAAGTCGGTCTATTCGCCTGTTAGCTTTCCACATAGAGCGTTTGTCATATCATGTGTCTCTGCAATCGCTTCTAAGAAAGCTGCTAATAAAGTAATTTGATCTTAGTGGCTTGACACCGTTTCATTCACCTCAACATGCTTCTGATGTCATTGTGTGCACTGTTTGAGATGTCTGCTAGAGGGATTCGTAATTCAATGATTATTAGAAGCATCTCATAAAAGTGCGGGAAAGTATTATGCAAGCAAAGAGTAGCTACAATATGTCTTCTGAACTGATAGAAGAGCTCTTGTCCAAGGTGTCATTCACCCATTGCCTGGCTAAACAGTGGAGTAGATTTGAACACTGTTTTTTATGAAGATTCCACAGGACATCAGACCTGGGTTCGAATACTATTCAAACAGTTTCAGAGTTTGCTTTATCCTGCCAGGAGAGCCATGTGGCCTGGTTTGCACTTTTGCACTGATTTTATCGGTTCCATTGTGCTAGGCAAGCTCGATAAAGCCCAGCTAAAGTATTCAAAATTATGTCATATAGAAATTGAAACACAGGTCTGTATTTAGGACAGTATTGCAATAAGTGCTCAGAAACAAACTTGAAATCTGCATGTCAGAAGTTTCAGAAGCCAATCTATTGGGATGAGTAAAACCCATGCATATGTAATTTTATGGCTCAGACATAACTACTCTTCCCCATCTCAAGACAACTGGAAGTTGGGATCATGCCAGACAGAGATGTAAGCGAACTCTGGGTTGTTCAAACAATGGGGGACATTACTTCAGAGGCTGTGTTACTGATTAGACACAGATGCACAGAGCGGAGCCCCCTCTAACTGCTGATATAAGTAGCTGTGGGGGACGCAGTGCCATCTCTACATTTGTATTGAGCTTCGCACAGCTGTCTCAGGCTCCTATTGCCCATCTTGGTGAAGGAGAAGAAACCGGACCGGTACAGACACAGACAACATGGCCTTCAGTGGAACATGGCAGGTGTATGCGCAGGAGAACTACGAGGAGTTTCTCAGGGCCATCTGTGAGTTTCCTAAAGATCCATTGCATTGCATGTATAGGGTTGTTTAGGGGAAAATCGGAAATGTATTTGCTTGATTCCTTGTGTCCTCTTTCTCAAAACTCATTGGAGGAGAGAAGATTAATGGTTCCTCCCCTCTGACCTTCTCATCCAATGAGTTTTGAGAAGGAGAGAGGATGTAAGGAATCAAGGAAATACAAGAGATTGAACTATAGATTCCCAACTATGACCCAAAATGAAAAGGTAAGCTAATGAGTCATCCTCCTGCCTGTCTATCAGCCCTCCCAGAAGATGTTATCAAGCTGGCCAAAGACATCAAGCCCATCACTGAGATCCAGCAGAACGGCGATGACTTTGTCATCACCTCCAAAACTCCTGGCAAGTCCGTCACAAACTCCTTCACCATCGGCAAAGAGGCCGACATCACCACCATGGATGGCAAAAAGCTCAAGGTAGGCAATCCACATTTACCTGTCTGTGTTGAATCTATACTTATGAAAGTATTGATTGACTGATATAATGTTAAATCGACAGGTTTGAACTGAAGTCCAATAGTCTTGTATCTGCAGTTAGTGTATGTCTTGTTCACTCTTCCAAGTTTCTAAGCTTGTCTGTCCTCACTCGTTATTGCCACGCATTACTGATCACCTCTCTCTTCTCTGGCCCCTACAGTGCACTGTCAGACTGGAGGGAGGAAAGCTGATGTGCAACACAGATAAATTCTCCAGCGTCCAGGAGCTCAAGGGAGGAGAGATGGTTGAGGTAATTTGACCTAACGTTGGTAGCACTGAAAAATAACACTCTACACATCTGTCAGTACAGCGTGTCAAACATAAGCATATACAGTTGTGAAATATGGGGCACAGGTCAAACAAGCTGTCTATTTCTACCTTAGGTGGTTTTATTTGTATAATTGTGACCTGACCACAGTAACTAAACACTTTTCACTACCTTCCCCATTTCAGACGCTGACAGTGGACTCTACGTCACTCATCAGGAGGAGCAAAAAGTTGTGAACCTGGAATGGTAGCAGGCAGGGGGCGGTCCTTGGCTATTTAAATAAACTTGCTTGACATAAAACGTGTGGTTTATTATGTGTGCTGTGAACATGCTGCTGTGCATCATCTAATAAACAGTGAACACTGATTGAATAATAGAAAAGTATTCAATATATATTTCACATATGATTCAAAATACACAGTCTATCATTTCACAGTGCCCTTTCAAATACCGAATAGGCCTAAAGTGTGATAATTAACACTCAAAACAGCAAAGTTGGGTACATCAACTCCTTTCTCATTGTAAAACAAACCACTGAATCGCTAATGCATAATTTACATTCAAGATGTACAACTAAAAGAAAACCTGTATCTACGGATTTCACATGACTGGGAATACAGATATGCATCTGTTGGATCAGAAAACTAGTCAGTATCTGGCGTGACTAGGGTTGCACATTTTGGGGAATATTCAGAGCTGGAAACTTTCCGTGGGAATTAACAGGAATATATGGGAATTAACGGAAATCTATGCAAATTAATATTAATATCATTTAAATGTAGGATGTTTTTTTTGCATTGAATATATTTACCATATCAAATGGGGACAGAAACATAAACATTTGACCTTTTCATAAGAAGACAAATTCAAATGAATAAATCCTTCCAAAAGAAAAAACGAAATAAATGTAGTTACAAATTGAACTTTAATCAAATGAGTTGACTCTTCCCATGGGAGGATTTCACTGAACAACAAAAGAAAGGGAATATCAAATGACCCCCATCGCATCTCCCAAAAACATCGGTAATTTACATACACTTATGTCGGAGTCAATAAAACTCGTTTTTCAACCACTACACAAATTTCTAGTTAACAAACTATTGTTTTGGCATGTCGGTTAGGACATCTACCATGTGCATGACACAAGTAATTTTCCCAACAATTGTTTAGAGACAGATTTTTTCACTGTATCACAATTCCAGCGGGTCAGAAGTTTACACACTGTGCTTTTTAACAGCTTGGAAAATTCAAGAAAATTATGTCATGGCTTTAGAAGCTTCTGATTGACATAATTTGAGTCAATTGGAGGTGTACCTGTGGATGTATTTCTAGGCCTACCTTCAAACTCAGTGCATCTTTGCTTGACATCATGGGGAAATCAAAAGAAATCAGCCAAAACCTCAGAAAGAATGTGTAGACCTCCACAAGTCTGGTTCATCCTTGGGAGCAATTTCCAAAAGCCTGAAGGTATCACGTTCATCTGTACAAACAATAGTACGCAAGTATAAACACCATGGGACCACGCAGCCGTCATACCGCTCAGGAAGGAGACGCGTTCTGTCTCCTAGAGATGAACATACTTTGGTGCGAAAAGTGCAAATCAATCCCAGAACAACAGCAAAAGACCTTGTGAAGATGGTGGAGGAAACAGGTACAAACGTATCTACATCCACGGTAAAAACCAGTCCTATAATTGACAGAACTTGAAGGCTGCTCAGCAAGGAAGAAGCCACTGTTCCAAAACCACCATAAAAAAGCCAGACGACTGTTTGCAACTGCACATGGGGACAAAGATCGTACTTTTGGGAGAAATGTCCTCTGGTCTGATGAAACAAAAATAGAACTGGTTGGCCATAATGACCATTGTTATGTTTGGAGGAAAAAAGGGGAGGCTTGCAAGCTGAAGAACACCATCCCAACCGTGAAGCACGTGGGTGGCAGCATCATGTTGTGGGGGGTACTTTGCTGCAGGAGGGACGGGTGCACTTCATAAAATAGATGGCATCATGAGGCAGGAAAACTATGTGGATATATTGAAGCAACATCTCAAAACATCAGTCAGGAAGTTAAAGTTTGTCCATTTGGAAGACCCATTTGTGACCAATGACGCCAAGCATACTTCCAAAGTTGTGGCAAAATGGCTTAAGGACAACAAAGTCAAGGTATTGGAGTGGCCATCACAAAGCACTGACCTCAATCCTATAGAACATTTGTGGGCAGAACTGAAAAAGCGTGTGTGAGCATGGAGGCCTACAAACCTGACTCAGTTACACCAGCTCTATCAGGAGGTATAGGCCAAATTTCACCCAACTTATTGTGGGAAGCTTGTGGAAGGCTATCCAAAACATTTGACCCAAGTTAAAAATTTAAAGGCAACGCTACCAAATACTAATTGAGTGTATGTAAACTTCTGACCCACTGGGAATGTAGTGAAATAAATAAAAGCTGAAATAAATCAATCATTCTCTATTATTCTGACAATTCACATTCTTAAAATAAAGTGGTGATCCTAACTGACCTAAGACAGTTAGTGCATGTCAAATTAATGAATAGATAAAGCATGTCTGGTTGGAGTGGTGCATGCTGGGCGAAGAACATTCAGAAATTTCTTCCAATACACATTGCCTGTGAGCATCAGAGGTGAACCAGTTGCATACACAGCTCGAGCAAGACATTCATCAGCATTTCTCTGACTACGTTCCTCCATTGAGTCAAAAAACTTCTGATTCCAGGAAGACCATGAGCTGTTGCTATCAATAAGGTGTCTGATTAATAATGTTTACCTCGAATAGAAGTAGAGGAACTTTTGTCAGAGGTTGCTTGTTGTGAGCGCTGAGGGAACTTTATGCACTTGGCCAGATGATTCTGCAACTTTGTTGCATTCTTCACATATGATTTGGCACAGTATTTGCAAATGCACATAACTTTTCCTTCTATGTTAGCTGCAGTGAAATGTCTCCACACAACAGATAGTGCCTGTGGCATTTTCTTGTAAAGATGAGAAAAACAAATGGTAAAAAAACAAATACAATTCCATGTACAGATAAATAGTTAAGCAGTTTGATTAAATCCTTTGTAAGATAAATGTTTTAAAATGTAACATGTTGTAACGCTCGTCTGAAGAAGAGGACCAAAGCGCAGCGTTGTACGTGTTCATGATTATTTATTCAAACTGAAACAAAATAACAAAACGGAACAAAACGAAACAGTTCTGTCTGGTGCAAACACAAAACAACTACCCACAAACCCAGGTGGGAACAAGGCTACCTAAGTATGATTCTCAATCAGAGACAACGACAGACAGCTGCCTCTGAGAACCACACCCGGCCAAACACAAAGAAATAGAAAACATAGAAATAAAGAAACTAGAATGCCCACCCTAGTCACACCCTGGCCTAACCACAATAGAGAATAAAAGCCTCTCTATGGCCAGCCTCTCTCTGGCTCCCCCCCACTTTGGTGGCGCATCTGGTGCGGGGACCCTCGCCACCGACCCCGGACTGGTGACCCTCGTAGCGGGCCCCAGACTGGGCACCCTCGTTGCGGGCCCCGGACTGGAGGCCGTCTCTGGAGGCTCCGGACTGGAGGCCGTCTCTGGAGGCTCCGGACTGGAGGCCGTCTCTGGAGGCTCCGGACTGGAGGCCGTCTCTGGAGGCTCCGGACTGGAGGCCGTCTCTGGAGGCTCCGGACTGGAGGCCGTCTCTGGAGGCTCCGGACTGGAGGCCGTCTCTGGAGGCTCCGGGCTGGAAGCCGTCTCTGGACTGGAGGCCATCTCTGGAGGCTCCGGACTGGAGGCCGTCTCTGGACTGGAGGCCATCTCTGGAGGCTCCGGACTGGAGGCCGTCTCTGGAGGCTCCGGACTGGAGGCCATCTCTGGAGGCTCTGGACTGGAGGCCATCGCTGGAGTCTTCGTGCCATGGATCATCACTGGAGGCTTTGTGCCATGGATCATCACTGGAGGCTTCGTGCCATGGAGCATCACTGGAGGCTTCTTGCCATGGATCATCACGGGAGGCTTCTTGCCATGGATCATCACAGGAGGCTTCTGGCCATGGATCATCACGGGAGGCTTCTTGCTGTTCATCGACAACAGCTGTTCATCGACAACAGCTCAACATTTAACACCATAGTACCCTCCAAACTCGTCATTAAGCTCGAGACCCTGGGTCTCGACCATGCCCTGTGCAACTGGGTCCTGGACTTTCTGACGGGATGCCCCCAGGTGGTGAGAGTAGGAAACAACATCTCCAACCCGCTTATCCTCAACACTGGGGCCCCACAAGGGTGCGTTCTCAGCCCTCTCCTGTACTCCCTGTTCACCCATGACTGTCTGGCCATGCACGCCTCCAACTCAATCATCAAGTTTGCAGCCGACATAACAGTGGTAGGCTTGAGTACCAACAACGACGAGATGGCCTACAGGGAGGAGGTGAGGGCGTACACATCACAGACAAACTGAAATGGTCCACCCACACAGACAGTGTGGTGAAGAACACGCAACAGCGCCTCTTCAACCTCAGGAGGCTGAAGAAATTTGTCTTGTCACCAAAAACACTCACAAACTTTTACAGATGCACAATCGAGAGCATCCTGTCGGGCTGTATCACCGCCTGGTACGGCAACCGTAAGGCTCTTCAGAGGGTAGAGAGGTCTGCACAACGCATCACTGTGGGGCAAACTACCTGCCCTCCAGGACACCTACATCACCCGATGTCACAAGAAGGCCAAAAAGATGATCAAGGACAACAACCACCCGAGCCACTGCCTGTTCACCGCGTTATCTTCCAGAAGGCGAGGTCAGTACAGGTGCATCGGGGGTTGTTGGGACCGAGAGACTGAAAAACAGCTTCTATCTCAAGGCCATCAGACTGTTAAACAGCGATCACTAACATTGAGTGGCTGCTGCCAACATACTGACTCAAATCTCTAGCCACTTTTTAATAATAAAAAATTGGATGTAATAAATGTGTCACTAGTCACTTTAAACAATGCCACTTTATATAATGTTTATATAACCTACATTACTCATCTCATATGTATATACTGTACTCTATACCATCTACTACATCTTGCCAATGCCGTTCGGCCATCGCTCATCCATATATTTATATGTACATATTCTTATTAATTCCTTTACACTTGTGTGTATAAGGTAGTTGTTGTGAAATTGTTAGATTACTTGTTAATTAAATATTACTGCATGGTCGGAACTAGAAGCACAAGCATTTAGCTAAACTCGCATTAACATCTGCTAACCATGTGTATGGGACCAATCAAATTTGATTTTATTTGATTTAGACAACCAGGTGAGGGAGTTCCTATCTAATAAGTGACCTTAATTCATCTATCAGGTACAGGAGGAGCAAAAACCCTCAGACACTTGGCCCTTTGTGGAATGAGTGTGGTGTACTAATTGATCTTTTGACCAATCACATCAGATCTTTTTCAGAGCTGATCTGATTGGTTAAAGACCAATTAGAGAAGAAGAAAAAAATCAGAATTGGGCTAGATGTCTAAATGCAGCTTAAGGTGTGCTGAAGGCCAACAAACACTAACAGGAGAATACAAGTAAACCGAGCTATTGGCCAAATATTCTCAGCCTGGTATTGGACTGAAAAATCATATGTAGAATAAAAGGTGTAACCATTCAGTAGTAAGAAAGGAAGGGGTGGAGTATCCACAATCAAATACTTGACAGAACATGTACATGACTAAAAGAAAATCTGTATTCTGATTCAAATGAATGTGTGCACTCATTCAATTCAAGACGACAGACAATGAAGGGGAGATGAATGCTTACACATTTAAAATGACTACTTAGATGGGGCTTTTAAAGTCCAACTTTCACTAACAACCAAGGTAGTGAAAGATATCACATTTTCAAAACCCATCAGACAGTTGGGTTTCAGTACCACCTTTGAGTGACTTTGCATAGGCACACCTAACTGAAACAACCAGGCAAGTTGTGAAATGGTACAAATGAAATTAATGAAACTTGTGACATTTTCAAACCATTGATTTCCATTTTTTTTTAATGGTTTGGTTTGAAGACACACACACACACACACACCATCACATGCACAGATAGGCTCGCTAGGCCTACACAAGACACTTCAGTATCATGGCATTCACACATTTTGTTTGTGCATGCCGCCACCTATTGTGCGGTAGTGTATAATGTTACATATTGATACAAACAGAAAAATGCACCACCAACCAACCCTACAGTACCAGTCAAAAGTTGACACACCTACTCATTCAAGGGTTTTTCTTAATTTTTTACTATTTTCTACATTGTAGAATAATAGGGAAGACATCAAAACTATGAAATGACACATGAAATCATGTAGTAAACAAAAGTGTTAAACAAATCTAAATATATTTTGAGTTTCTTCAAAGTAGCCACCCTTTGCCTTGACGACAGCTTTGCACACTATCAGCATTCTCTCAACCAGCTTCACCTGGACTGCTTTTCCAACAGTCTTGAAGGTGTTCCCACGTATGCTGAGCACTTGTTGGCTGCTTTTCCTTCACTTTGCAGTCCAACTCATATGAAGGCATCTCAAGTGGGTTGAGGTCAGCTGATTGTGGAGGCCAGGTCATCTGATGCAGCACTCATCACCCTCCTTGGTCAAATATCACTTACACAACCTGAAGATGTGTTTTGAGTCATTGTTCTGTTGGAAAAACAAATGATAGTCCCACTAAGCGCACACCAGATGGGATAGTGTATTGCTTCCAAATGCTGTGGTAGCCTTGCTGGTTAAGTGTGCCTTGAATTCTAAATAAATCACTGACAATGTCACCAGCAACGCACCCCCATACCACCACCTCCATGCTTCACGGTGCCCTATGAGTTCTGTTATACTCACAGACATAATTCAAACAGTTTTAGAAACTTCAGAGTGTTTTCTATCCAATAGTAATAATAATATGCATATATTAGCAATCTAGGACAGAGTTTGATGCAGTTCACTATGGGCACGCAATTCATCAAAAGTGAAAATACTGCCCCCTATCCTCAACAAGTTTTTAAGCTTTCTGACAATATCAGATGTGTCTATGTCCTGGGAAATTTTCTTGTTACTTATAACCTCATGCGAATCGCATTAGCCTATGTTAGCTCAATGTCCCATGGACGGGACACCGATCCCCAACATTGCAGTTCAAGAAAGAGTTAAGATATTTAACAAATAAACTAAAGTAAAAAAATAATGAGGCTATATACAGGGGGTACCGGTACCGAATCTATGTGCGGCGGTACAGGTTAGTCGAGGTAATTTGTACATGTAGGTAGGAGTGAAGTGACTATGCATAGATGATAAACAGCGAGTAGCAGCAGTGTACAAAACCAATGGGGGGTGTCAATGTCAATAGTCGAGGTGCCGTTTGATTAATTGTTCAGCAGTCTTATGGCTTGGGGGTAGAATCTGTTAAGGGGCATTTTGGTTCTAGACTTGGTGCTCCGGTACTGCTTGCCATGCGGTAGCAGAAAAAAACAGTCTGACTTGGCATTTTTTGGGCTTTCCTCTGACACCGCCTATTATATAGGTCCTGGATGGCAGGAAGCTTGGCCCCAGCTTTCCCGGAGTCGCCTCTTCACTGTTAACCTTGAGACTTGTGTGTTGCGGGTACTATTTAATGAAGCTGCCAGTTGAGGACTTGTGAAGTGTCTGTTTCTCAAACTAGACACTGTAATCAAATCAAATGTATTTATATAGCCCTTTGTACATCAGCTGATATCTCAAAGTGCTGTACAGAAACCCAGCCTAAAACCCCAAACAGCAAGCAATGCAGGTGTTGAAGCACGTTGGCTAGGAAAAACTCCCTAGAAAGGCTAAAACCTAGGAAGAAACCTAGAGAGGAACCAGGCTATGAATGGTGGCCAGTCCTCTTCTGGCTGTGCCGGGTGAAGATTATAACAGAACATGGCCAAGATGTTCAAATGTTCATAAATGACCAGCATGGTCAAATAATAGGTCTGGGACAGGTAGCATGTCCGGTGAACAGGTCAGGATTCCATAGCCGCAGGCAGAACAGTTGAAAATGGAGCAGCAGCACGGCCAGGTGGACTGGGGACAGCGAGGAGTCATCATGCCAGGTAGTCCTGAGGCATGGTCCTAGGGCTTCTTTTAATCAGCACTACAGTTTTCAGCTGTGCTAACATAATTGCAAAAGAGTTTTCTAATGATCAATTAGCCTTTTAAAATGATAAACTTGGATTAGCTAACACAGCGTGCCATTGGAACACAGGAGTGATTGCTGGTTGTTGATAATGGGCCTCTACGCCTAATGTAGATATTTAATAAAAAATCTGTTTCCAGCTACAAGTCATTTACAACATTAATAATGTCTACACTGTATTTCTGATCAATTTGATGTTATCATAATGGACAAAAAATGTGCTTTTCTTTCAAAAACAAGAATTTCTAAGTGTGTGTGTGTGTGTGTTACGAGTGGAGAAAAATACTCATGGGAGGCAATCAAAAAGTGTCAAATTTAGTCAAGATGAACAATAATTGTATTGAGGCTTATTTGATCTAATAGAAGTTTCGTAATCCTTAGGTTGTTATGAGTGTACTGATGTGTGTTGCACGTGACATCCTGGCAACTTTACAGCCTTTTAGTGTTTAGCAAATGGTAGGCTTATCACATACAGTACCTATTTTTCAACATCCGGAAAAGATGCCTTTTCAAAGTCCTGGGAAAAAATATTTTAAACATGTGGAAAATACTTTTCATCCATTTTTTGGTCTCACTTAAAGCGACAGAACGGCAATCACCAGCCCTGCGAGTAACCAGTTATGTTCAGCACATTGGAATACATCAGGGTGTATATCTCAAGCACACTGGTAAAACACTGGTGTTGCAGTAATGAACATTTACCAACAGATGGCAACAATGTGCCCTTGTACACACATAACAAGGACTGGTCAATTTTTAATATTTTTTTATTGCCTGTTGAAATTGCATTATTTGGCTAATATTAGGTAGTGTCATATGAGTCATCCTGATCTTGCGAGCTTACATTCTGTTTCACTACACGGATATCAGTATAGCGAAACAGACCGTAAGCTCTCGCAAGATCAGAATGGTTTGTACAATGCTAAATAAAATGGTCTGGTGGCTTCAAGGAAATAAATTGTACCGTGTGTTAGAAATGCCAGGGTCGATTTCTAGTCCATCTGCCCCTGCTGCATACCTCCCCAGGCCACTGGATACTAGGGGCCATCACTAGTTAACAGTCACAAAGACAAAAAAAACACCTATTTCTACATTTTCTCTTATTAAAATCTGATCGTAAACCTAACCCTAATCTTGTCCCTCAAAAGCATATTTATGTTTTCATAAATGTTTACGATATAGCCAATTTTGACTTGTTTTGGCTGTGTTATCTAGTGGAAACCTATCACCTTTGTGCCAAAAAATATCTATTGGATTTTTCCAGTAATTGTCTTCAAAGCTGATTCGTTCCATCACTCACAACTGAAGATATGAACATTTTAATATTCATCCAATGTCTGCCATGCTTCTGGATGACGTGATGGCATTGTTGATGCTCGCGCTTGCTCCAGTGTGCACTGAGGTGTTACTGACTCTGTAAAGCAGATTGCAGCGACCCCGACACGGAGCATGCGAATGTGAGTAGATTCCGTTGAAAACAACGTTCCAACATGGTCGACTGTCTCCAGTTCATATTTACCTCAGTGCTCGAGACCCTTCCACACAACTTTCTAAAACTAGGCCTATAAAAACTAAATTTTTATTTAAAAAAAATTCCTGGATGTTTTTTATATAAATAATTTCAGCAGTGACCCTAGCTCTCGAGAACAGTTGATGGTATGGAGGACAACTGGATACGTGAACTATTGACGCTCTGTTTTAACATGTATAAACATTTGTCATTCTCCCTAGCGATATGGTTTTGGAAACTTCAGGAACTTAACTTTCATATGCAGTGTATTCGGAAAGTATTCGGACCCCTTTGACTTTTTCACATTTTGTTACGTTACAGCCTTATTCTAAAATTGATTAAATTGTTTTTTCCACTCATCAATCTACACACAATACCCCATAATGACAAAGCAAAAACAGGGTGAGTGGTCAGAACGCTCGGATCAACGTGTGCCTCAGAGCGAAATGCTCTAAATGTATTAATGGACAATCTGACTCTCAGTACTTTGAATTTACAAATGCCCAGAGCACACTCTGAGCGCCTCTGGCACTCCATATTGAATTTACGAGGTTATGTGAGGTTTTATGTGTTGTTGTTGGAGGTGCGTCTTGGTCAGTTTAGCTCAGAAAATGCTGCACTCCTCAATGGCCCCCTAATCGTACATAATTAGCGGGCCGGCCGTGGTTACTCATCATTTAACATCTAAATAGCCCTTGCCCAAATTGCCAGATGGCCAGGCCACCCATGGTGGGCAGGGCTAAAATAATGGTATCTGAGCCTGCGCACTGGCCTCTGTTCGCGGATAGATGAGACCACCTCGCTGCTTTTTGCTACAGCTAGAACAAGTCGTATAATTTACTGATATTATATCAGAAATTTCAACCGTAACAACAATATTTTACAATGGCTAGGTACATGAGGCCCCCTAACCCTTCACTCTTCATTAGAAACATCTCCGACGAATCCAGGTAGCTATGATTGAATCATTCGGACGTGCGAGGTAGTACGCTAGCTAACGTATGCTAGCGAGCAACGTTAGCTAGGTGGCTAAATTGTGTTTACTGATTTTTAACTCTCATTTACAATGAAAAATTGTAGGTAAGTGTTGTCGGTTGCTAGTTGTTTTTATGTTTGTATGATGGGAAACGTTAACGTTAGTTGCATAGCTAAGCTGGTTACCTGAAACGTTAGCTTTGATACAAAGCTTAGCGAGCTAACGTTAGCGTGTCTGCTAGGCTGCACATGAGTTTGCACCAAATAGAATGGTTTGCACAAAAACAGGAGTTGTTTGAACCAACTGTGAATAACTTAATTATGCTGGCCATCTTTCTACCTGCCAGGTTGCCAGCAGTGGTGGAAAAAGTACCCACTTGTCATACTATAGTAAAAGTCAAGATACCTTAATAGAAAATGGCTCACGTAAAAGTCACCCAGTATAATCCTACTGAGTTTTAAAAGCATTCGGTTTTCAATATACTATAAGTATCAAAAGTAAAACATTTATATTAAGAAAACCAGAGGACGCGATGTTCTTGTTTATTAAATTGTATTTACAGATAGCAAGGGGCACACTCCAACTGTCAGGCATAATTTACAAACAAAGCATTTCTGTTTAGTGAGTCCACCAGATCAGATGCAGTAGGGATGACCAGGGATTTTCTCTTTAGGTCCGCGAATTAGACAATTTTCCTGTCCTGATAAGCCTTCAAAATGTAACGAGTACTTTTGGGTGTCAGGGAAAATGTATGGAGTAAAAATTACATTATTTTCTTCAGGAATGTAGTGAAGTGAAAGTCGTCGAAAACATATGAAATTAAAGTACAGATGCCTCCAAAAAGTACTTAAGTAGTACTTTAAATTATTTTTTACGTAAGTACTTTACACCACTGGTTGACTGTTTCTTGCCTTTTGCCAAGTCCATATCATGGAACTGGCTGAACCAGTACCTGGGTTTAACTGGCATGTATGCCAAACATGAAAATAAGTGACAGGAGTTGGCATGATGGCACAAACAGACTGGCACTCAGGCTACCATCTACCTGGCTTGTAATGCATGAAATATCGCTTGTCCAATGTCACATTTTATACCTCCATTTCTATGGTAAGTATTAAGCCAATTTACTTGAATCCGAAGGTTATTGGCCACAGTGGCAGGTTTGAACTTTGAATCACACTGGTTTAATATTAGCCCAAAAAGGGTGTACTTCGCTGGCCATTAGATTAAATGTCCTGTCATTTCGCAACACTTTAGGCCAGAGGAACTACGCCGCGAATTTGGTCGTTATGGGCCTATTGTAGATGTCTACATTCCACTTGACTTCTCTACACGGCGACCAAGAGGATTTGCTTACATTCAATATCCTTTATACTCATGTAATGTATTAATGAACATGTCTTTCATTCGGTGCGTTATTATTCACACGCGGGGTATTGACTGTCGCACGTCTTGAGTTTGCCTGCTGTTTTGAAGTATTTATTGTATATTTGTCATAAAAGTAGGCTATACTGGTTTATGGGAGGGGAACATTGAATGTTAAACGCAGTAAAAAATGTGTACAGACATAAATCAACATCTCTCCTAACTAAAATTGCTTCTGTTACCCTAGAAATGTTAAAGACGTACAGTTCTGGAGAAACCCCAACAAAGAATGTAAAGACTGGTGTAGAGTAGTTTCAAGCCAAAGGGACCATAATGATTTCAGGCGACAGGAAATAGTGGGAGAAGAACACAAAGAGCAAAGTTAAAGCATGAAGATACAAGGAGGAGAAAAGAGGGCACGAAAGGCAGCTGTTTGACTACCAAAGAGAGGAAAATTAAAGGATGTATTGGGCGAAGACAAGCTGGAAATCTCAAGTTCTTCTGCCGAGCAGTTAAAGAGCATAAAGGTCAAGCTGAAGCTTAAAGGTAACAAGCTTAATGTTTTGTATCCTACCAAATAGAACCCTTGCTCTTCACCTCCAAATATTTTGCTCTGTGTGTTCTCTGTACAAAAGGGCAAGACAATTATAACTTAATTGTAAGCAAGTTTACTGAAATACAATTTCAATGTTGCATTTGTGTGGCCTTTGTTCTCGTTTCCTCCTGAAATTTGAACAGAAGTTTCAGCTTAATGTTTTTATTCTTTTAGCTTACTATTATTCCATGTTGGCACACAATTGACTTACCAATTTGAAGCTTCCAGCCTCTTTACGGAATTTAAAATACTTTCATAGTTGTATGTGTGCATACGTCTCCCCATTTCCACAAGTGAAAGTAAAAAGCCTTAACAGTCTGTAGCACATTCGAGGACGTGCGAGATGCAGAGGATGCCCTCCACAACCTGGACCACAAGTGGGTGTGTGGTCGACAGATCGAGATCCAGTTTGCACAGGGTGACCGAAAAAGTAAGAATGGGTTTTATTTAGGTGCCCTGTATGAATGCACTATTTACTACCTACCAATCAATTCAATGTGAAAAATGTCAAGTTTCACCGTCAACAGTTTACCCAAGAATCTAAGTAGGAAAGTCCAACTAGGCCTACAGCTTCACTTTTATTGGTAATATCTTGACTCGGGTCTCTCAGACTAGTGAAATCATTGCCAACCTGCATGCCAAATTATTTTTAAAACTCTTCTTGCTCAACTATCCTTGTGCCCAGTACTTTATTTTAATGGACTTGTCCCTCCAGCCCCCAACCAGATGAAGACTAAGGAGAGCTCTCCTCGCAGAGGGTCCCGCAGCAGCTCCTTCTCCCGCTACGACGACTACGAACGCGGCGATGGCCGACGCAGACGCTCTCGCAGTCGCAGCTACGAAAGGCGCCGGTCGCGTAGCCCTTCCTGCGACCGCCGTCCTCGGAGGTCAGAGAGCCCTAGAGAGTGAGTTCCTCGGTGACACTGAAACTAAACCACTGTTTCGCTTGTCAAGTAATCCTCCCAATTGCAGACCGAAATGCCTTTGTATACAGACTGGTTCTTTCACTTTTCTCTCTACAGCTCTCGATCATATGGCAGGCACAGGCGAAGCAGAAGCCATGAAAATGACAGGTAGATATATATATTATTCATTATTCTGACTTGTCTAACACGACACAGTGCAGTGAGATTGCATTTATAATGCATAAGCCTATGTGGATTCAAAACACTACACAGTTGTCAAGTCCGTGTATTCATTAGTGTGTTGACTGATTGTTCTGTTCATATGCCATCCTTTTTTCTACAGGTACAGGGGCCCTCCACGTGAACACCACAGGATGCACCACGCACCCCCATCTCGTAACCGCTCTGCATCCCGCTCCCCCTCTCCTCCCAGATCTAGGCCCAAAGATACAAAGTCTCAGTCCAAATCACCCAGCCCCGTCAAGGACTTCCACCCCTCTTCTGGCTCCCAGAAACAGGCCTGTCGACGCTCCTACTCAAGATCTGTGTCCCGATCTCGCTCCAGATCCTAGGACCCCATCACCCTCAAACCCTGTTATTCTGTAGCTAAAGATATTTTTGTTCAACACTACAACATATGAATATGGTATCTAGGGAGTGGTTATTCCACACCCCACCTCGGTTCATTAGTTGAGTTATTATGATATCTCTGGGCTGATGCCATACAACAGGAGAGCTGGTTGTCCCTACAGATGGATAGTACTTTTATGTTAGTTCAGTTTCATTCACCTCTGAAAAACATTGGCTGTTTTTAATTTACATTCATATCAGTTTAATTCTATTAATTGAGAACCCAATGGATTTAAGTTCAGCACATAAGAATTGGTCAACTATGAAATGCAAAGGTACAGTTTTGGGCTAATGGGTATTAACCTCTAGCTACAGAAGAGGTTGAGAGTTCAAAAAGCCATTTATAAGAAAAAACAAGTTAAATCTGGAGTTTGCAGTGATATCTAGCCATCAAGTTAACTGCTATTATTTTTGTACATTTGATGTTGCTAAAGTCTCTCGCATTTTTTTATTTGATATCAATTGTTATTTTGTGTTCAAATCGAGCAGCAGTGTTTTCTTTTTGTGGATTAAAAATGTTACGTTTTAACTTTTGTTAATCATCTGAGTTGTACAAAGATGTTGTTCTCTTGAAGGTACGAGACACCAGACAGTTTGTTAGGTACACCTATTCCTAACAAACTGTCCAGTGTCTCGTACCTTACCCCCACCCCCTCCAGAACAGCCAGGACCATTCTGCAAGGTGTCAGGTGTGTTCCACAGGGATGTTGGACCATGCTAGTGCAATGGTGTCTCGCAGATTGGAGACAACACGCATACATTCAGTCTTGCAGTCGGCGTTCCAATTCATCTCAAAGGTTTTTGATAGGGTTGAGGCCAGGGCTCTGCAGGCCAGTCAAATTCTTCCACACCGATCTCGACAAACCGTTTCTGTATGGATCTCGCTTTGTGCACGGGGCATTGTCATGCTGAAACAAGAAGGGGCCTTCCCCAAACTGTTGCCACAGAATAATCTAGAATGTCATTGTATGCTGTAGCATTAATCTTTCCCTTCACTGGAGTTAAGGGGGCCTAGCCGGAACCATTTATTCCTCCTCCACCAAACCTTACAGTTGGCACTATGCATTCGGGCCGTTAGCATCTCCTGGCATCCGACAAACACAGATTTGTCCGTCAGACTGCCAGATGAAGTGTGATTCATCACTCCAGAGAACGTGTTTCCACTGCTCCAGAGTCCAATGGTGGTGAGCTTTACACCACTTCAGCAGATACTTTGCATTGTGCATGGTGATCTTAGGCTTGTGTGCGGCTGCTCGGCCACGGAAACCCATTTAATGATGCTCCCAACAAACAGTTCTTGTGCTCTGGTTGCTTCCAGAGATATTGGAACCGAGGACAGATTTTTACGTGCTTCAGCACACCTAGACGTTTCCACTTCACAATAACAGCACTTACAGTTGACCGGGGCAGAAATTTGATGAGGTGGAATCCTATGATGGTGCCACATTGAAAGTCACTGAACTTTTTAGTAAAGCAACTCTAATGCCAATGTTTGTGTATGGAGATTGCATGGATGTGTACTAGATTTGTATACACCTGTTAACCACCTGTGTGGCTTAAATGGCCAAATCCACTCATTTGAAGGGGTGTCGACATACTTCTCTATATATAGTGTATTTACTGAGAATATTGTTACTAGTGATGGGCACCATTATCAGTTGCATTTTTCCATTTATCGGTTTGTTTAAATACATGGCAAATTTGCAACTGAGCGAACATTAATATTTTCACTTCCACAGCTCTGTGAAGTCCAGACAACTGCTTGTGGATTGCCTTTTGGTGCCAGGTGTGAATGTTCTAGCATACACCTAGTAACCAGTTTAAATACAATGGGAAATCACATCCAGTTGATGGCCCATCAGCAGGCTGCTAAGAGAAAGTCTGAGGGTTTTGTGCCTGCAGGAACAGTCGTGTGCTTTTTTTGACATAATCGTGAAGAATAACCCGATTTTAAAAGGCCTTGCTGGTATCGATAAACAATATAAATATAATTCCGAATGATGGTACAGGCCCACCACTAATTGTTCGTCTGGGACATCTTAACACTATCCATGTTAAATTGTTACTGATTATTTAGGTCGAGAACAGACTGATCCGTGGAGAACGGACACCAAATTAGAATGGATGTTGGTTAATGCACGTGGGTGGGTGCTTAAATGAGTCCTATTTCACACATGTACAAGTCTATATTAATACGCATGTGTAAATTGGAAATGTGTTTTTTGCATATTCCAACTCCCCCGAAACACCCATGGAGTGTGATTTATAAAATACCCTATTTTCTAATTGGCCGTCGGCCCGTCAAAAGTACAACTCATTTGCATTTTTTGGGCTACGGAATGACTACCAGTGCTATTCTACACATTTTTCCATGAGACAGAGAAAATGTATTTTTAAAGCAAATCATCAGCTTTTCTACACATTTCGCAATGACATGCTTTTGGGGTCTTTCCCGCCTGCCACCGAAAATACTAACAATATGGGTCGTGCTCCCCCTGGTCAGTAATAAGGCCCTGACTACCACTGCTATACAGACAGGCAAGTGCAAAGGCTATTTGTATATTGATGGAAAATGACTGTCAGCCACGTTTCCATCCAGTTTTTATGCGAGTATAGTTTCATTGTAATTTTCTAAACGACAAGAGGCGTATTATTATTATTTTTTTTAAACAACTCCGATTTAAGTCAATTTGGAGTCACGTGATGATATGGTGTGTGGTCCTCCCATTATGACTTGGGGAAACCATCCAGTTTATTAGGCTACAGATGAAATAAATTATATACTTCACAGGATGGTGAAGGTTGTTGCTGCTTTCCAATAAATATTGAGGGTCTTATTCTGTGGACATGATCGGTACTTGACTGCCATTTGACAGATAACATTATCATCCATAAACTCAAGTAGACCAGGCAACTCCCGCTGTATCTGCAAACCATGCCAAGCCCAGTGTAGGCACATTTGCTATTTAACGCAACAGTTTTTATGACAAAACTATCAGTTGAGTTGAAAATACAATGGGAACACATTGAACTTTAGATGTGTATTCGGTGCATGAAAGTGCTCAGGTGCATCCTGTTTTCATTGATCATCCTTGAGCTGTTTCTACAAGTTGGGAGTCCGCCTGTGGTAAATTCAATTGATTGGACATGATTTGGAAAGCCACACACCTGTCTATATATGGTCCTACAGTTGACAGTGCATGTCAGAGCAAAAACCAAGCTATGAGGTCGAAGGAATTGTCCGTAGAGCTCCGAGACCACATTGTGTCGAGGCACAGATCTGGGGAAGGGTACCAAAACATGTCTGCAGCATTGAAGGTCCCCAAGAACAGTGGCCTGCATAATTCTTAAATGGAAGAAGTTTGGAACCACCAAGACTCTTCCCGAGAGCCGGCTGCCCGGCCAAACTGAGCAATCGTTGGAGAAGGGCCTTGGGTTGTTGGTCACCTCTAAGACCAGTGGTCACACTGACACGAGTTCCTTTGTGGAGAAGGACAACCATCTCTGTAGCACTCCACCAATCAGGCCTTTATGGTAGAGTCTCTTGGTCATAGTTTTGATGCACCTGTATTGACCTTGCCTCCTGGATGATAGCGGGTGAACAGGCCATGGCTCGGGTGGCTGAGGTCTTTGATGATCTTCTTGGCCTTCCTGTGACACCGGGTGCTGCAGATGTCCTGGAGGGCAGTGTGCCCCCAGTGAGGCGTTGAGCAGACTGCACCACCCTCTGGAGAGCCCTGCAGTTGCGGACTGTGCAGTTGCTGTACCAGGCCGTGATACAACCCGACAGGATGCTGTTGCACCTTCACCTCAAGTCTGTGTGGACCATTTCAGATTTGTCAGTGATGTGACAGGAACTTGGAAGCTTTTCACCTTCTCCACTGCACCCTCCCCTCTGCTGTCCATGATCAGCTCCTGGCACCACTCTGCCAGGGCCCCTCACTTCCTCCCTGTAGGCTGTCTAGTCATTATTGGTAATCAGGCCTACCACTAGTGTCAGAGTTGCATGGCCACGCAGTCATTGGTAAACAGGAAGTACGGGAGGGGGCTGAGCAGGCACCCCACTGGGGCCTGTGTTGAGGATCAGCGTAGTGGGGGTGTTGTTGCATACTGTCACCACCTGGGGACAGCCCATCAGGAAGTCCAGGACCCAGTAGCACAGGGTGGGGTGCAGAACCAGGGCTTAATGATGAGCTTGGAGGGTACCATGGCATTGAAGGATGAGCTGTAGTAAAAAAATCAAATACATTCTTACATAGGTGTTCCTCTTGTCCAGATGAATCCATTGGGGCGGTATGCAAATTGTAGTGGGTCTAGGGTGACGTGATCCTTAACTAGCCTGAAAGCACTTCACTATGACAGGAGTGCTACAGTTATCTTCACTTACTGAGGATACGAATATTCTACGAGAATGTGTAATCATCAATATAACCATGCGTAACTTTCAAATAAATACAGTAAGCTGTACTAAATGTGGGAAATGGTTTGGAATAGTGAGCGCATTCAGGAAAAGACAGACACAAAGTAGGGGGGGAAAGGGAAGGGATTTTATTTTTTGGGGGGTTACTTTGATTAGACCAATTAAAGCAGTGCTTGAGTTTTTTTTTTGTCAAATTCAAATCAAGTCTGGACATGTGGCATAATTTCATAAGCATTGGTGACAGTAAACAAATGGGACAAATTAAGAGCCAATTTGTTGAGAAACCCTTCAGTTTCAAATTTAGGATGAAGAGCCTTATACATGTATGAATCATTAGCAGAAACCAACAGGACATCTTTGTTTTAAAAATAAACAGCAATGCATTAAAAACACAGATATCAAAACAAAAGCAGTTGAAAAACAGTTTCACAATAACATAGGGCCAAATTCAATTATCTTCTAGCAGAAGAACAGCAGATAATTGAAGGTGGTTTTTAGATATACATTTTTGGTCAATGAATAACATTACCTAATCAAAAAATATAAGTCCATGTTGGTTCAACAACAAAAGTTTGCAATGTTGGGTTAAAATGTAGGCACAATCAAGTTGACAAACTCAATTCAGGGCACATTTTCCAGACAAATCATAAGTAGTCCTGGATAAAAAAAAATATATATTTCAATGGAGACTATCCATTGAAATAGTTGTTTTAATCCAGGTTTGGGGTTAATCTGTCTGGGAAACCAGCCCCCAGTGGCTGTCTTCAGGCTGTAGCACACCTGGAAACTAAAATAATTTAACAATTCATACATATCGAAGTCAACTCAAAAGGTCAAATGTAAGTTACATTTTTTTGCACACTGCATTTTTTTACCCTACACTGTGCATAATACAAAATAAAAAACATGTGCAAGATTACTGGCAATAATTACACAGTGCAGGGGTATTGACAAATGCTATAGGCAGATTTCTTTTTTACAAAAATATTCAGTATTTGAAGTCAAGACATGTCCTTAGCATGACTTATACATTCAGTGTTATTACTAAAAATACTTTATCAAGCAGGTTTAAAAACACCCTGCTAAATGTACATATGCTACAAGTATTTTTTATACATTTCATTATTTACATGGCTCTTTAACTTATTTCAAGCTCGTGAGCTCTGTTTTGTCGTCTCTAAGATGGCCATTACAGTTCCCATTCTGCAAAGAAAATAAAAGACTGCCTCCCCTCAAATTAGAACCTAGAGGGAGATAGTCAATTAACCATCCACCAATAAAAAGGGCCTCTCAGCCTGTAACTTCTGAAAACAATTTTGATTGCAGTGCAAGAATAGGGTGCAGGAGGCAGTGAGTATCTGGAGATTGCTGCTGGATACTTTAAATGTAAACAGATCCACACTGGCCTTGCGCCTAACGTCCTCTGTGCCACGTTACGCACTTCTCTCAACTTTGCACTTCCTCGTAAGAAACTGCCACACAGCAAACAGGGCCATGACACAGGAGATCGAGGTTGCGAAACTTACAGTCCCACATCCCTGTTGAATCTGGCCCTCTTCCGCATTGTTTACTGGGTGGGGTTTCAGTAGGGAAGGAGATAGTTTGAAAGTGGCTAATAGCAGTACTGATTGCATTGAAAAAGTGACCCAGAGGACCAATTCCCTGCGCCACTCAAGCCAACGTGGTTGATATGGCACTGGTAACCACGTCAGACATACAAAGGAGATGGCGAGAAAAATAAAATAAAAATCACAGCAAAAGACATTGCTTTGGTTAAGACAAAACTGACTCATTGATTAACTACATCACAAATAGACAAAATAATTGTAGGATAGAGCTGCAGGCCTTGGACCAGCACAACTGCCATAGTGCAGTGCGCACAGCGCAATAAAAAAGTACAGGAGTTGAACGTCCAAGGCCTGTGTGCCATGGCCTCTACACTTCAGTTTGAGGTTATTCTTGTGACCTGTACTCACTACGACAGCTGATTCTCGCCTGAAAGATAGCTCTGGTTTCCCTGCAGAACAGTGGCTTTTACATCCCCCAAAAACAAGATGGAAAATAATAAGTCAAACTAAAAAGAAATGCTACTATTGTAGATTGTGCTTCAGGCAGCACCAGGTTATCAGAGGTGAAATCCTTAATGATTAACAGAACTTAACGTGCCAAAGTAAGAATTACCTGTCCACAGAAATGGACTGTAAATGAGACCGCATGAACATGTGTATACTAATATCCAACCCTACCGTTTGGGAAGAGAAGCCCACAGACTTGCTATAACGGCCAACAAAAAAACAACAAAACAAAACAAAAAAAGAACAGAGCACGACGGATATCCAGTTCATCGTTAGTGACAGAAACAGACTCCAATGAGAACATCCTCCCCCACCGACAAGGCTGCAGCGCTGTAATATCTGTGGTTTCTCAACAAAAAGGGTGCCAAACATTTGCAGAGAGATGTACCAGCAAAATGCCTCCCACCCTGCAAAGACCTCAAATCTAAAATAGCTAAAAGTGTATTACAACGCTGGGGCATTCTAGGCAGGCAGGAGTCTTCAGAGGGGCATTCGTTCACACGTTGGCTTTGAAAGACCAGGTCATGGGAGTCCATCTCTAGGCATGCACCTTGAGGAGGCTCTTCAGCTGGAAGGCCATCATCTCCCTGCTGTCACGGGTACCCATGGGGACCCAGTGGCTGGGGGGCTTGGGTAGCACGCTGGGGGAGGGTGGCTCGCTGAACTTGGCCCCTGCATAGCTCGGGCCACCACACTGGGCAGCCAGAAGTGTGTTCAGGTGGGACACAGCGCCCTCCCAATTCTGATCATAGGTGTTGGCAAAACGGACAGAAGCATTTTTCTTCTCAGCCGACGCGGCCAGCCGCGCCTCTGGAAACCAGGGGTAGGCTGCTCCCTTGCGGTGGCCATGTTGGTGAGGACCTCCCGCAGCCCCTGAGGATGCTACTGTTGTCATTCCATTCTGATCGCGGACAACTCTCTGCTTGGCCCGGCCCAACTGATGGTTCTTCTTGGGCAATGGGCGCTCTGGGTGGGACACTGGAATGTTGTACCTCTCTCCACCTCCCATACTGTACTTTTCACACAGTGTGTCACCTGAAGGAGGAAATCAAAGTTACAAACTTGAAGCAATTAATTTCTAACATTTACAATTTAGTCATTTTGCAGAAACGCTTATCCAGAACTTACAAGTGCCTTGCTCAAGGGCATACAGATGTTCCACATTGTCAGCTCAGGGATTCGAACCAGCGACCTTTCAGTTACTGGCCCAACACTCTTAATGCTAGGCTACTGTTACATGCTGCCCCCCAAAATTTTTTTTTTAAAAGACAACTGTCCCCGGTTGACAAACCCCGTTTTAACAATCAGGTCTAAAATATATATACTTGAAAATAGAAGTAACAGAACTTCTGGAACAAATGTGCATACCTGAATCTACTTCAAAGAGCTCAAATGGCTACGTGCAAAAACTCAGCCCTTCCCCCACCCAACTGGGAAAACAGTGTCGCATCCATTGCCTACCTCTTTGTTGTTAGAAAGTTGAATGTGCAGAGATGTTTCCTTAATTTCTCCTTTCCAATTGGGCTCCAGGTCCTCGAAGTAGTCTTCGATCTACTTCTCGCTGCACTTTTAGGTCCAGCAAGAACTGGAGTTGTCATGTGCCAATGAGCGTCGTTTTCCCGTGAAGCCGAGTAGAACATCAATTCACTTCAGCGCACGAAAATGCTCCAAGGCGGCGAGCTAAACAATCAAATGTTTTTACATTAATAATTCGGGTAAAATAGCACGATACTGCTCACGCAGCGTTCGATAACAAGCCAAGTGTGTAAACTGTTGATGTTACAAACTGAGAATGGGGACAGCTTTCGTGTGCCAAACATGCATCGTCACAAAGCCAACTAATAATGTTAGCCAGTGAGCTAACTACATTCTACAAGTAGCAACTGTCAGGTAAAATTCATTTAAACTGGCACTGTAGTAAAATAATGGATATTCGTTGGAATACTGGAAAATAAAGAAGGTAGTTAACTAACGTCCATGTTTAGCTATGTAAAGCCACCACGTAAACAGCTAATAATCCTCTTTCACTGGCTTCGAAGAATGCGAACGTCTTCGTCAGCTAGCTTGGTGAACGTTAGCTGCATACATTTTTTTTTTTAAATACGCATAGATTAACCGTAATGTGTGCTTGTTAACATTACTATACTAAAGTTATGTATTCAGGGTTATCATCATTGTAAGTAAATAGCGATCCATCTAGGTCACAAATCTGGCAACAAAACAAAGAACACCACTCATATGTATGGCGTCACACATTCTAGCTAAATGAACTTAACCAATTTAGCTAAACACAACACCGGCTCTTACCGACTTCCTCAGGCTTGGTTGGTAAAAGCCGTTTGTCAGGTATTTTTTTTTTATTGAAGTCTGAAATCTCTGGATGGTGAATCTAGAAATGTGTGGAGCTTACACGGTGTAAAAGATATGTATACTTATATTCCCTCTCGACTGTCTGATTTGCAACAAAATGGAAGCTCGAGCAGGTATATGTAACTGCGCTGGCTGAGCTCTCACCAATCACAACAGCTATGTGACGGAAGGACCAATCGGAGAGGCAATACACACGCATTCATGTCTGTTGCCAGACTGTTGACGTCAAAAGACAAACCTCCCGCCCTAAACTTCCTTTGTTGAGTTTATTTCCATGAAAAACTGGTAAAAACAATGAAACCCACCCTTTACATTCAAATCAAAGTAAACAAATCGACATTTGTCCTTCAAACTTGACATTCAATAGCTGCTGTGTCGGCAAAAGCTAATACTGGGGTTCCGAATAAACGAAAATATTCCATGATACGAGTAATCTACACTAACCAGGTTTCCATCCAACCGTTTTATGCTAGCTGTTGGCTAGAGTGCACGTGCCACGATCTGAGTGGGCACATTCGCTATATAACAGGAAATGTGTTGTGACAAAACCATCAGTAAAGTGGGAATTGAACAGCAAAAGTCATTTTTATGTGTACCAGATCATCATGCACAGCCTTTTATCAACAACAACAAGTCCATCTGATGGAAATAGAACTCGTGGGAAAATCTGCATTTTGTTTATGTTTTTTTTTTTTTTGAATATTCGTATGACAATCTGTTGCCAATTGGATGGAAACCTAGTTTGTGAAAGAAAATCTGTCAGAGATAAATTCCTGCTGAGATTATGATATGATTGGCGACTCAATAGTTCAGTAGTTTAGTTTAACTGAGCTAAAGGGTAGAGCTGCGCTTTCAGGGAGCAGGACTCTAACATGGAAGCTTATAAGAAATCCCGCTATGCCCTCCATCAAACAGGCAAAGCGTCAACACAGGACTAAGATCGAATTGTACGACACCGGCTCTGATGCTCGTCGGATGTGGTAGGGCTTGCAAACCATTACAGACTACAAAGGGAAGCACAGCCGAGAGCTGCCCAGTGACACGAGCCTACCAGACAGCTAAACTACTTCTATGCTTGCTTCGAGGCAAATAACACTGAAACATGCATGAGAGCACCAACTGTTCCGGAAGACTGATCACACTCTCTGCAGCCGATGTGAGTAAGACCTTTAAACAGGGCACTATTTACAAGGCCGCAGGGCCAGACGGATTACCAGGACGTGTACTGCGAGCATGCGCTGCCCATTGGCAAGTGTCTTCACTGATATTTTCAACCTCTCCCTGTCCGAGTCTGTAATACCAATATGTTTTAAGCAGACCTCATAGGGCCTGTTCCCACACCTGCCTAAATGACTACCAACCCGTAGCACTCACATCTGTAGCCATGAAGTGCTTTGAAAGGCTGGTCGTGGCTCACATCAACACCATTATCCCAGAAACCCTAGACCCACTCCAAATTGCATACCGTCCCAACTGTTCCACAGATGATGCAATCTCTATTGCACTCCACACTGCCCTTTCCCACCTAGACAAAAGGAACACCTGTGAGAATGCTATTCATTGACAACAGCTCAGCGTTCAACACCATAGTGCCCTCAAAGCTTATCACAAAGCTAAGGACCCTGGGACTAAACACCTCCCTCTGCAACTGGATCCTGGACTTCCTGATGGGCCGCCCCCAGGTGTTAAGGGTAGGTAACAACACATCCCCCATGATGATCCTCAACACAGGGGCCCCTCAGGGGTGCTTGCTCAGTCCAATTCCTGTACTCCCTGTTCACTCATGACTGCACGGCGTGTGGTGCCAGGACAACAGCCTCTCCCTCAACGTGATCAAGACAAAGGAGATGATTGTGGACTACAGGAAAAAGAGGACAGAGCACACCCCCATTCTTATCGACGGGGCTGCAGTGGAGCAGGTTGAGAGCTTCAGGTTCCTTGGTGTCCACATCACCAACAAACTAACATGGTCCAAGCACACCACGACAGTCGTGAAGAGGGCACGACAAAACCTATTCAAGTATTTATTTATTTCCACCTTTATTTAATCAGGTAAGCTAGTTGAAAACAAGTTTTCATTTGCAACTGCGACCTGGCCAAGATAAAGCATAGCAGTTTGACACATACAACAACAGAGTTACACATGGAATGAACAAAACATACAGTCAATAATACAGTAGAAAAAAAGTCTATATACAGTGAGTGCAAATTAGGTCAAATAAGGGAGTTAAGGCAATAAATAGGCCATGTGGCGAAGTAATTACAATATGGCAATTAAACACTGGAATGATAGATGTGCAAAAGATGGATGTGCAAGTAGAGATACTGTGGTGCAAAAGGAGCAAAATAAATAAATACAGTATGGGGATGAGGTAGATAGATGGGCTGTATACAGATGGGCTATGAACAGGTGCAGTGAGCTGCTCTGACAGCTGGTTCTTCAAGATAGTGAGGGAGATGGGAATCTCCAGCTTCAGTGATTTTTGCAGTTCGTTCCAGTCATGGGCAGCAGAGAACTGGAAGGAAAGACGACCAAAGGAGGAATTGGCTTTGGGGGTGACCAGTGAGATATACCTGCTGGAGCGCGTGCTATGAGTGGGTGCTGCTATGGTGACCAGCGAGCTGAGATAGGGCGGGGCTTTACCTAGCAGAGACTTGTAGATAACCTGTAGCCAGTGGGTTCGGCGACGAGTATGAAGCGAGGGCCAGCCAACGAGAGCATATAGGTCGCAGTGGTGAGTAGTGTATGGGGCTTTGGTGGCAAAACGGATGGCACTGTGATAGACTACATCCAGTTTGCTGAGTAGAGTGTTGGAGGCTATTTTATAGATGACATCGCCGAAGTCAAGGATCGGTAGGATGGTCAGTTTTACAAGGGTATGTTTGGCAGCATGAGTGAAGGAAGCTTTGTTTTGCGAAATAGGAAGCCGATTCTAGATTTCATTTTTGATTGGAGATGCTTAATGTGAGGTCTGGAAGGAGAGTTTACAGTCTAGCCAGACATCTAGGTATTTGTAGTTATCCACGTATTCTAAGTATAGGTCCAAGAGGATTCTAAAGAGCTTCTACCCCCAAGCCGTAAGACTCCTGAACACCTAATCAAATGGCTACCCAGACAATTTGCATTGCCCCGCTCTTTTACACCGCTGCTACTCTCTGTTGTTATAATCTATGCATAGTCACTTTAATAACTCTACCTTCATGTACATATTACCTCAACTAACCTGTGCCCCCACACATTGACTCTGTACCGGTACCCCCCTGTATATAGTCTCGCTATTGTTATTTTACTGCTGCTCTTTAATTACTTTTATTTCTCATTCTTATCCACATTCTTATTCCTATCCAACTGCATTGTTGGTTAGGGGCTCGTAAGTAAGCATTTCACTCTAAGGTCGGCACCTGTTCTATTTGGCGCATATGACTAATTTGATTTGATTTGAAAAAGTATTATGTAATCTCAGATGTCATCACAAAACCAACTCAGTAGCAGCCATGATTTGTACATAGTCTATTTCTGAATATAACAGTAAATCTTAAGATATTTATAGTGGCTTGAATTTATTTTTTATTACGGATTTAACATGGTTTCTCGTATTTGAAAAAAAGAAACAACATTTAACCGGATTTCCTGTAGCGGTGGGTGGTGATTCATGTGAAAGGAAGAGAGCAGCTGCAACAGGCTTTCTCAAGTCTGGGCAAATGACTATCAGCAGTTACTTGCTAACAAAGGGCCCACGTATCACCATCCCCCTCTCCCCTACCAAATCCTCAGGTTTCACGCTGTGTGACAATACATAGATCAAAACCTGCAGGCCGAGTTGTTGAAATTGGGGTCAATCTTGAGAACAGCAGGAAGGGTGTCCATTCCTTTACCCACCCATGAAACTATGACTGGGGACGGAGCCTGATTGGCCATCACCACGTACACGTTGTTGTTTTGGCCATTAGTTTCTCTCTCTGGTCAAAGAGAGTCGCCAGTCTGGGCTTCTTGATTGCTGGCTTGGTTCCTTCTGCCTGCGGAGTAATTCACTCCACAGGTGGTTGGGGGAGAAAGGGAAGGCTGTAGTTTGGACAGCTGTTACGTGTTACAATAACCGTTACATAACCTTGCGCTCTCAATAAATCCCACACCTAACTGGGTCACTGGTGGCCCATATGTAGATAAATGTAGCAAAAAAAGAAAGATCCCTTTTTCAGGACCCGGTCTTTCATAGATAATTCATAAAAATCCAAATAACTTCACAGATCTTCATTGTAAACGGTTTAAACACTGTTTCCCATGCGTGTTCAATGAACCATAAACAAGTAATGAACATGCACCTGTGGAACTGTCGTTAAGACACTAACAGATTATAGACGGTAGGTAATTAAGGTCACAGTTATGAAAACTTAGGACACTAAAGAGGCCTTTCTACTGACTCTGAAAAACACCAAAAGAAAAATGCCCAGGGTTCCTGCTCATCTGCGTGAACGTGCCTTAGGCATGCTGCAAGGAGGCATGAGGACTGCAGATGTGGCCAGGGTAATAAATTGCAATGTCCGTACTGTGAGACGCCTAAGACAGCGCTACAGGGAGACAGGACGGACAGCTGATCATCCTTGCAGTGGCAGACCACGTGTAACAACACCTGCACAGGATCGGTACATCTGAACATCACACCTGCGGGACAGGTACAGAATGGCAACAACAACTGCCCGAGTTACATCAGGAATTTACAAACCCTCCATCAGTGCTCAGACTGTCCGCAATAGGCTGAGAGATGCTGGACTGAGGGCTTGTAGGCCTGTTTTTAGGCAGGTCCTCACCAGACATCACCGGCAACAACGTCACCTATGGGCACAACTGTTGCTGGACCAGACAGGACTGGCAAAAAGTGCTCTTCACTGACGAGTCACGGTTTTGTCTCACCAGGGGGATGGTCGGATTCACGTTTATCATCGAAGGAATGAGCATCACACCGAGGCCTGTACTCTGGAGCGGGATCGATTTGGAGGTGGAGTGTCCGTCATGGTCTGGGGCAGTGTGTCACAGCATCATCGGACTGAGCTTGTTGTCATTGTAGGCAATCTCAACGCTGTGTGTTACAAGGAAGACATCCTCCTCCCTTATGTGGTACCCTTCCTGCAGGCTCATCCTGACATGAACCTCCAGCATGACAATGCCACCAGCCATACTGCTCGTTCTGTGCATGATTTCCTGCAAGACAGGAATGTCAGTGTTGTGCCATGACCAGCGAAGAGCCCAGATCTCAATCCCATTGAGCACGTCTGGGACCTGTTGGATCGGAGGGTGAGGGCTAGGGCCATTCCCCCCAGAAATGTCCGGGAACTTGCAGGTGCCTTGGTGGAAGAGTTGGGTAACATCTCACAGCAAGAACTGGCAAATCTGGTGCAGTCCATGAGGAGGAGATGCACTGCAGTACTTAATGCAGCTGATGGCCACACCAGATACTGTTACTTTTGATTTTGACCATTCCATTTCTGTTCGTCACATGTCTGTGGAACTTGTTCAGTTTATGTCTCAGTTGTTGAATCTTATGTTCATACAAATATTTACACAAGTTTGCTGAAAATTAACCCAGTTGACAGTGAGAGGACGTTTCTTTTTTTGCTGAGTTTAGGATTTTTTTAGTTTTGGCGCACTATAGTCAGCCACTGTCAAGATGTAGGTCTGTTATTAACAGTATTTTCTCACTCAGTGTCTGTGTTTCATGTCTCTGTTGTTTGATAAGACACTCAAATGACATGCCCCTAAACCTGACCTAATGTTAACTTGGGTGGGAACATAAAACAACAATAGTGCAAGTCCTAACATACTACACTAGAAACCACAAAGACCGAATTTATAAACCGTTTCCTGCTATCATACCACTAGGTGTAAATGTGCTGCATCCTCTCTGATAATGGACTGTCCATTCGTACACCGTGTCTGGTTCGTTTGAAGTAATTGCATTTACCATTGCCATGGAGCTCTCTCCAAGCCGTCTGACAGTGACGGTTTATTTCAGGACACGTAAGGAGATCTGCCCTCATTTTATACAATTATAGGAGGATATCTTCTGTTTTCAGAGACGAGAGCAGCACCTCAGACCAGACCTCTAGGAGGACAATAAATATGTCTCGCCTGTGTCTGATTTCAGCTTCCATGTTTTTACATCAGAGCATGTTTATAATCTGTGGTAATAGTACACTGATGGCAGTATACACTGTGAGTCTGTGACCTATTATAGAACATACTGTTCTAGATTTTGAAGGCCGGGATTACGTGTTAAATATTTATAGCAGGTACAAGTCTACGGGACAAAACAATTGTATAACGGTTACAAGGGATGAATTCCAACTGTGCTCGCCAACATCTAACACTCATCTGTGTCTCTCACTGTAAAAAGAGGGTTGTTGCAACATTTTGCCCGTCTATCAAGCCGTACACCTTGAGTGAGTACCCAGTGTGTACTACACAACCCCGTGACAACTCCTTGCAAGGGTTGGGCCTCCTCAGGCCAGAAGCTATGTATGGTATTTAGGTCATTGGGTGGCTCTTCTAGGTCACACAGGAGTATAGAGGAGGTACACACAGGATGTCACATAACCCACATTGTCACACTCTCCTGACATGGGAACACAAGCTAACCCTCTCACACTCATCTTATTTTGGGCAAGAGGTTGGGTGTGTTTGTGTAGAATTCATGATGACTACAAATGTATTGTTTAGTGATGCATGCAAAGAGCTGAAAGGAAAGCCAACAGGCTGTTGCAATTGCGTTTTACATTAGGTAATCTGTTGTAAGCAAATTACCAACTGTAATACAATGACTTTGACTTTGTTCCATTTATCTGAAAGGAGGGAATAGGACACAGTCAGACTACACTAAGTGAGGGGTCATATCAGTGCCTTTTTTTCTCTCTTTAAGTGAAGCGGTGGGAGATGGGAAGGAAATGTGATCTCGAGGAGACAGCACTCAACATTATGGCCATAAAAATAGGAAACCTGCCCTGAAGCTCTTTCTCGTTGAATGTATAAGGAGAAGATACATTTTTGTATTTGGTTCTGGGTTGTGAGACTGTTTATTTCGCTTATTGTATAACATTTAAAATCATTCAATGAATAACCATAAAAGGTATAGTAGGTGCCAAATGCTGAGCTTGTGCACCTGTTGAGACAATGCCAGAAATGAAAAAGTGGAGGAGCCTAGCTGCCTGCTTGTAATCAGATTTCCTCCCTCTGCCCAGCCAAATTGGTCAGGTCACCTGGAGAGGAGGACAGTATACTGCCTTTACATCAGACATGATAGTATACAGGGCAGTGGAGAGGAGGACAGTATACTGCCTTTACATCAGACATGATAGTATACAGGGCAGTGGAGAGGAGGATAGTATACTGCCTTTACATCAGACATGATAGTATACAGGGCAGTGGAGAGGAGGACAGTATACTGCCTTTACATCAGACATGATAGTATACAGGGCAGTGGAGAGGAGGATAGTATACTGCCTTTACATCAGACATGATAGTATACAGGGCAGTGGAGAGGAGGACAGTATACTGCCTTTACATCAGACATGATAGTATACAGGGCAGTGGAGAGGAGGACAGTATACTGCCTTTACATCAGACATGATAGTATACAGGGCAGTGGAGAGGAGGACAGTATACTGCCTTTACATCAGACATGATAGTATACAGGGCAGTGGAGAGGAGGATAGTATACTGCCTTTACATCAGACATGATAGTATACAGGGCAGTGGAGAGGAGGACAGTATACTGCCTTTACATCAGACATGATAGTATACAGGGCAGTGGAGAGGAGGATAGTATACTGCCTTTACATCAGACATGGTCAACTCTAGTGAGTGGGTCAATGCCGGACCAGGCCATCTTTTTCAGTCCAAATGTGTTCAATATATTGTATAACATTCTTCTATGCGTGTTGTAAAGCAAAAAAATAGTAAAACATGAATTTACTTCAGATTGCCTATGGGTAAATTAGTTCTTATAACCTGATTAGAATATATTAACATATTTTTTTATTTAATATGTCCTAAATGACAGTTTCTTAATTTAGATAGGCTAATAAAGTATTGTAATTTTCGTCCCGGTGGGATTTCTCTAATTTATTATTTCTACGCAACAAACTTCTGCTCAGTTCCTCTATAAACTTTTACCATTCTTGAGTTACTCCAATAGGTATAGTAGTTTTTGCAGATATAGTTTTTCTTCACTCACTGGTTCTTATTGTCGCCCTCTCTTGCTTAAAAACAACATTACATCCTGGTTGTCTCATCGTGCATGGCCATACTTTAGATGAGGTTGTCATAGCAAAAACTCGGTGTCACTGTGAAAATAATTTCGGTATTGAGCAATATGCAGGAAATACAACTTTTTCACAATGAGGGGAATCTTGACACAATCATGCCACAAGGGAAGAGAATAAAGAACAGATCATATTCAATTGGGGTTTCGAGCTCTCAGTTGTATAAAAAAAACAATGGTACCATACTGAATAAAGGCTGCAGTACTTTAGAATCAGTGAAAATGTTATCATTATCAACCCCTGTGGAGTAAACACAGTATTTCATTGCACTTAACAGGCCATCTCTGCATCACTATTGGCCGGTTTATGGGTAGCCAGAGGTCACAGTCTCGGTCTCTTCTGTTCTTTAACCTTGTTTCTTCACACATCCTGAAACTCAGCCCACTCTCACAGTGAGTGCTCTGTCTCCTCCCAATGCACAATTTGAACTCTTAATGTGCAAATGGAATTGACAAAAGGCAGAAAGCATGGACATGTTAACAGTCTCTTTTACTGCACATTGGGGAAATGAATAAATGTATAAATATATTGGAGAAATGGAAAGGTGAGGTTGTAGAGATGGGGATTAGCCAACCTCTCCATTCATGAGTATTATATGTGTTCGGACATTATTTAGAACATTACAGAGTGATGGCCCGCGCTGAAATAAATAATCTCTTATAACCTTTAATCATCACCTGTATGACTTCAGAACCTGTAGAATTTGTAAATGTAAAACTGGATAGCAAAATGTAATGCTCAGCTCCTAAATGTATAGTCTCACTCAGGTGACATAAATGTATGGCTTCCCTTTCTTTTTTTAACTTCATCCTTCCCCAAGCAGTTTCAGTATATTCTCATGGTAGACCAGTGTCTCACTCTCTGGTTCTGGGGAGTGGACTCACTGGCGCTGCTGTGGCTGATGTAGCTGTCATCAGTTTGGTCCATCTTCCTCCTACAACACAGCAGAACTGACAGAAAATAATCCACACTTGCCTTTATTATTTTCGACTATGATGAGTCCTTTCCCAACAATACAGAGTTACCGGGATCGGACCCCCTTTTTTTCCCTTCAAATTTCGCCTAAAATGACATACCCAAATCGAACTGCCTATAGATCTGAAGCAAGGATATGCAAATTCTTGATACCTTTGGAAAGGAAACACTTTGAAGTTTGTGGAAATGTGAAATTAATGTAGGAGAATGTAACACATTAGATCTGGTAAAAGATAAGATACTGGGGCGAAGGTTCACCTTCCCTAAGCACACAGACAAGACAACACAGGAGTGGCTTCGGGACAAGTCTCTGAATGTCCTTGAGTGGCCCAGCCAGAACCCGGACTTGAAACCGATCAAACATCTCTGGAGAGACCTGAAAATAGCTGTGCAGTGACGCTCCCCATCCAATGAGCTTGAGAGGATCTGCAGAGAAGAATGGGAGAAACTCCCCAAATACAGATGTGCCAAGCTTTTAGTGTCATACCCAAGAAGATTCGAGGCTCTAATCACTGCCGAATGTGCTTCAACAAAGTACTGAGTACTTATGGAAATGTGATATTTCACTTTTTTACTTTTAATACATTTGCAAAAATGTCTAAAAACCTATTTTTGCTTTGTCATTATGGGGTATTGTGTATAGATTAGCGAGGGAAAAAAACAATTTAATCAATTTTAGAATAAGGCTGTAACATAACAAAATGTGGAAAAAGTCAAGGGGTCTGAAAACTTTCCGAATGCACTGTATACGGGGGTTAGAATGATGCTGTCTGATTTTTAGTCTGTGACCCATATGTTATTTTTTTAATAGCATTTATGAATTGGTACCTCGTTGCATGTTTTAAAGTGACTGTTTATAACGTATAGGTCTGTGAAAGTTGTATTGCCTTGTTGCAGTGTCACAACTTAATTGGCACAGTATGTTTCAACATTTGCGCAGACACTTATGCCAATGTCTCTGTGCGCCAGTAGAGGCTGGTGGGAGGAGCTATAGGAGGACGGGCTGGTATGGAATAAATAGAATGGAGTCTAACGTGTGTTTTCCATATGTTTGATACCGTTCCATTGATTCCATTCCAGCCATTACAATGAGCCCAAAACGCAGAAAGCGTGAACATGTTAGTACTTCAGGGACTGCAAATGGTCAGACATCAGTCTCTGTCTCTCTCTCTCTCTCTCTCTCTCTCTCTCTCTCTCTGACTGGTTCTTGGGAGTGGAGTTAGATGGAACTCAGTGGCGCTGTAGCTGAGGTCATCAGTTTGGTCTGTCTTCTTACACCACAACAGAACTGACAGAAAAGCATCCACACAAGGTAAGCACTCTGCCCTTATTCTTGTACTATTTTAAACCACGACACAGTCCACCCCATACAGAGCAGAAACATTACCTTCTGGTTTCTGAGCATCATAGAGCAAATAATTATTTGCACAATCTGTTTGAAACCTGTTACGAGGGAAATGCTGAGCATGAGAGCATGATTGTTAGGTTCTGAAGCACAAAGCATGCTCTCCTTAGGATTTTGCATGCATTTAGATGTTAGATGATGCTGTCTGATGTTCAGTCTGTGACCCAGATCAGTCTGTGACCCATGTGTTCTTTTCTTAATAGCATTTATGAATTGGTACCTCATTGCATGTTTTAAAGTGACTGTTTATAACGCATCCGTCTGTGACAGTCTTCTTGCCTTGTTGCAGTATCACAACTCAGTTGACACAGTATGTTTCAACATTTGTTAAAATGTCTCTGTGGTCATACTGTAAATCTAAGATATTACCCATGAGTCCTTACTCAGTAATAGGTTTGTGTACTTTGCATTAATTAAGACATGTATGAGTGGTCCAACTACCTTCGAGGGACAGAAAAGTAGCCTACTGTGACCTGCCAATCAAAGAATATTTCAGGTCCACACAAAGGAGAGGAAAGCCTGAGGTGGTGTAATAAGTGCATATACACTGCCGTCATCTCCCCCAAGAAGAATTTGAAATATTGTCACTAAAGTCTATAAGGGTCTCTGTGAAAAGTAATTTACTTCCTATTTCTCCAGCCCCCATATTCCAAAATATACTTTCATAAAGCAGGATATTTGTGATGAAAAAATAATAATGATGATCATTCAGAACCGGATCAAATGAAAACAAAATGTAAGCAAAAAGTGGGGCACTGGTGCAATGCTGAAAAAAAGTGACCTATTTGTCTGGCTATGAATGTCCTATTTCTATAGAGACAGCACGCACGGCTGTAACTAGAGTTTGAGTTTTAGTGAGGTCCTTTTTGAAAGTTGAAGCTCATTGACTGCATTTCTATACAAATTAAATTTTCAAATGCTATTTGGAGAACAGAAAAAAAACAAATAAATGAAACCCAGCCATTATCACCTTGGCTGCTGTAGGTTCAGTCACCTAAGTCGATATACAAAAAACACAAATCCAACATTTACCTAGAGCTAACTCTGCAAATAGCACTGCTAGGTGATTTGATGAGTCATAGACAATCGATCAATAACATAAAAATATTCTTAGCAAAGGTGATTATCTTTAATGTATAATCTGTGGAAAATGTGAGAATAGAAAGGTTCATAACTGTTATGAAACATCACAGCACAGTGTAAAAATATATGGCAGCTAGAAATCAAAAGTGGATGGTCTTCAGAGATGGGAGGGGTCGAGGGTAGCTGAAGGCTGGGACTAAAAACAAACAAAAGATAACGGATGTAAAATATACTGTCTGTGAAATGTATGTAGTATGTATAAACTGGAAGTGGAAGCTTAAGTATTGTTGTCCATTAGTTTACTCCGGTTAGGGGAGGGGTGGTAGGGTTAGGGGGGTATTTCTGTTTTACAATGTTATAAATTTGCACAATTTTTTTTTCTCTTAGTCATTATGGGGTATTGTGTGTAGATTAATGAGGGAAAAAGATCATTGAAATACATTTTAGAATAAGGCTGGAACGTAACAAAATGTGGAAAAAGTGAAGGGGCCTGAATACTTTCCGAATGCACTGTACATGGGGGATTGGAAATGATTCAGACAATTATATTGATAGAAGTCACAGTCTATCTGTAACATTAAAGCTGATCTACCCGATAATATAAAAAAAACAATACAAAAACCCCCACATAGCCTATTACCTATGCAATTGTAACGTTATACCCCTAAAATGGGGAAAATATAAGAAATGATTTACACTGATACGTAGCATCAGCGATGAAGGAAAAAGTATGACATATTTAAAACTGTATTGTTGGCATTTTGATTGCATTCTAATGTATGTCTAGGCCTATGAGGGAAGATAGACCATGTGGAGATGTTCATATTGAAACATCTTGTTTTTTTTTCAGTTCCTAACTTGTTTGAAAGATTAGTACAGATTTTCTCAGGGGACCCCAAATGGGGCCCGACCCCAAGTTTGGGAACAACCGTACTAACCACTTTCTCTGCTTCGTCCTGCATGCATTGCAGCCTGACTCAACCTCACCACTGAGCGCCACATCACTGTCTGTCTCAGTAGCCTACTCTCTGTAAAGCAACGTTATTATGAGAACTTAGTAGTGTATTTTTTGCTCCTGTTGGTTAGGCTCCATTTAACGTTAGCTTCTTACTTCTTCCTTATAGCAGGCTAAGTAGTACTAACAAGAGCCATTCAAAGTTACTGCAATAGAAGTCCCTGCCGGCAGATAGCCAGCTGACTGACATACATTACATTACCAAAAGTATGTGGACACCTGCTCGTCAAACATCTCATTCCAAAATCATGGGCATTAATATGGAGTTGGTCCCCCCTTTGCTGCTATAACAGCCTCCACTTTTCTGTGAAGGCTTTCCACTAGATGTTGGAACATTACTGCGGGGACTTGCTTCCATTCACCCACAAGAGCATTAGTGAGGTCGGGCACTGATTTTGGGTGATTAGGCTTGTCTCGCAGACGGCGTTCCAATTCATCCCAAAGGCGTTCGATGGGGTTGAGGTCAGGGCTCTTTGCAGGCCAGTCAAATTCTTCCACACTGATCTCGACAAACCATTTCTGTATTGATCTCGCTTTGTGCATGGGGGCATTGTCATGTTGAAATAGGAAAGGGCCTTCCCCAAACTGTTGCCACAAAGTTGGAAGCACAGAATTATCTAGAATGTCATTGTATGCTGTAGCTTTAAGATTTCCCTTCACTGCAACTTTGGGGCCTAGCCCAAAACATGAAAAACACACCAAACTTTACATTTGTCACTATACATTGGGGAAGGTAGTGTTCTCCTAGCATCCGCCAAACCCAGATTTGTCCGTTGGACTGCCAGATGGTGAAGTGTGATTCATCACTCCAGAGAACTCGTTTCCACTGCTCCGGAGTCCAGCTGGCGGAGAGCTTCACACAACTCCAGCCGACGCTTGACATTGCGCATGGTGATCTTAGGCTTGTGTGCGGCTGCTTGGCCATGGAATCCAAATTCATGAAGCTCCCGACGAACAGTTCTTGTGCGGACATTGCTTCCAGAGGCAGTTTAAAACTTGGTAGTGAGTGTTGCAACCGAGGACAGATGATTTTTACGTGCTACAAGCTTCAGCACTCGGCGGTACCTTTTTTTGTGCATGTGTGGCCTACCACTTCACAGCTGAACTGTTGTTGCTCCTAGACATTTCCACTTCACAATAACAGCACTTACACTTGACCGGGGCAGCTCTAGCAGGGCAGAAATTTGACGAACTGACTTGTTGGAAAGGTGGCATCCTATGACAGTGCCACTTTGAAAGTCACTGAGCTCTTCAGTAAGGCCATTCTACTGCCATTGTTTGTTTATGGAGATTGCATGGGTGACTGCTTGATTTTATATACCTGTCAGCTACTGGTGTGGCTGATATAGTGGAATCCACTAATTTGAAGGGGTGTCCAAATACTTTTGTATATAGAATGCGTTCGGAAAGTATTCAGATCCCTTGACTTTTTCGACATTTTGTTACATTACAGCCTTATTCTAAAATGGATTAAATAAAAACATTCCTTATCAATCTACACACAATACACTTTAATGACAAAGCAAAAACTGTTTTTTAGAATTTTTTGCTCATGTATTAAAAATAAAAACAGAAATACCTTATTTACAGAAGTATTCAGCCCCTTTGCTATGCGATTCAAAATTGAGCTCATCTGCATCCTGATTCCATTGATCATCATTGAGATGTTTCGACAATTAAACTAAATGTAATTGATTGGACATGATTTGGAAATGCACACACCTGTCTATTTAAAGGTCCCACAGTTGACAGTGCATGTCAGAGCAAAAACCAATCCATGAGGTCTAAGGTATTGTCCGTGGAAAGGATTGTGACGAGGAACAAATCTGGGGAAGGGTACCAAAACATTTCTGCAGCATTGAAGGTCCCCAAGAACACAGTGGCCTCCGTCAGTTTGGAACCACCAAGACTCTTCCTAGAGCTGGCCTCCCGGCCAAACAGAGTAATTGGGGGAGAACGGCCATGGTCAGGGAGGTGACCAAGAACCTGATGGTCACTCTGACAGAGCTCCTGAGTTCCTTTTTGGAGATGGGACTACCTTCCAGAAAGACAACCATCTCTGCAGCACTCCACCAATCTGGCCTTTATGGTAGAGTGGCCAGATGGAAACCACTCCTCAGTAAAAGGCACATGAAAGCCCGCTTGGAGTGTGCCAAAAGGCAGCTAAAGACTCTCAGACCATGAGAAACGAGATTCTTTGGTCTAATGAAACCAAGATTGAACTCTTTGGCGTGAATGCCAAGCGTCATGTCTGGAGGAAACGTGGCCCACATCTCTACAGTGAAACATGGTGGTGACAGCATCATGCTGTGGGGATGTTTTTCAGCAGCAGGGAATAGGAGATTAGTTAGGATCGAGGGAAAGATGAACAGAGCAAAGTGCAGAGAGATTCTCCAGAGCGCTCAGGACCTCAGACTGGGGTGAAGGTTTACCTTCCAACAAGTACAACGACCCAAAGCACACAGCCAAGACAACGCAGGAGTGAACATCTTTGGAGAGACCTGAAAATAGCTGTGCAGCGACAATAAGAATGGGAGAAACTCCACAGATACAGGTTTGCCAAGCTAGTAGCGTCATACCTAAGAAGGCTGTAATCGCTGGCAAAGGTGCTTCAACAAAGTACTGATCAATTAATCTGAATACTTATGTAAATGTGATAGATTTTGTATTATAAATTAGCAAAAATGTCTTAACTTGTATTTGCTTATTTATGGTGTATTGTGTGTAGATTGATTTAGGGAAAATCAATTAATCAATTTTAGTGTAAGGCAGTAACGTAGCGTGGAAAAAGTCATGGGGTCTGAATACTTTCCGTATGAACTGTATAGTGCATCTATAAGTGCGTATTTACCAGTTGTGCGCTCATTCCTCAAGAGTCGGTTTTTGTTTGTAGACATGGCAGTAGTAGCAGGAGGGTCAAATTGACAAAATTACCTTTTGTCCGGCGTCTCGCAAACAGCGTTTTCTTCCTCGTGTGGTTTTCTGGCAGACTAGATGCTGTGTTGAGAATTGCTGCCTTTCGCAGGTCGGAGTGTGGATTGCACACTTAAATTACACCCCCATCTAACCCTGCACCTATACACTATCCCCAAAAGCCACCACCCCATCCCACTGCTTTCTCCCTAAATGATCATACACCAGGACATTGGCCTGGGAGGCTGGAACCCCTTCTCTCAAAACCTCCTGTAGATCTTCTGCACGAAAATCTTTCACCCAAATATTTCTCTGCTGCTGTAACGACTAGATCTATCTTCATCAGCTCAGTGCAGTTGATCACCATGGCTATAAACACAATAAATCCAACCTTACTCATCCTCTCTGGATCCCTCTCTTCAGGCCTACTCACTGGGGGGCTCCCAGTCAGGTCACTCACCCTTGGGCTATCCTCTACTGTCTTCACTGCCACAGCATAGGAAACTTTCTGTCCCACTGTAACTCTGGCAATCTCAACCCGTCTCTCTTACACAGGGCACTTTGGATCACCTGCGGCATGGACACCCCCACAGTTGTCACACATTGTTTTCTCTATTCCAACTGTACACTTCCTCTGACTATGTCCTCCTAAACATTTCTCACATCGTGGGAACTCCCTTCTACACACGGCTGCAACATGTCCAAATTATTGGCACCTAAATCACTGTAGCGGGTTTGTAACATAGGCCCTCACAGAACAGCAAATATAACTTAACCTCTGTGTCAAAGCTCAACAAGACAGACAAGGTATTCTCAGTCTCGCCAAAAGGCGGGTGTCACAAACACCAGGAATATTATTTTTCATATGATCCACCTCTACAATAAACGCTACCCCACTGATCACTCCTTTTAGCGGCGCCCTGCTCCAGAGAGCAAAGCACTACACAGGTTGAGCCCTGAGTCGCGTGATGCAAAGCGCCCGCTTCCACTGGGCAGAGGATGCACAAAAAAATAAAAAGATTTCCACTTCTCAAAACTTTCACAGTTCTAACCATTCCCAGTGTGTCCTTTACCCAGCTTGACACAACGGCCAAAAAGCAGGAATCCACTCTTTCCAAAAATCTCACTCTTACCGGTCCAAAATCATCTCCGGCAGGATTCACAGAGCAAACAGTGGGAAGTCTCTACCACACCTGTCGCCACAGGTAGGCCCATTTCATAACACTTCATCTGGCTCAACTTAAGAGTGCCGACTGACTTCATTTCGAGATCCTAAAGGTTCTCAAGGGAGCATGTAGACTTATCAGTAAGTTTACTTGGTTTGTATTCAGGAGACAAAAGTGTGTACACAGGAGACACATGATCTATTCTGCACTTCTGCATTGAGGAGTAGAGGGGTGTGCAGTGAGTTTGCACAACGTCAGCAGCATCTCTAGACTAGTTGCCTATTGAGCCGACTGCGAGCTGGGGTAGTTTGTTTCACGTCCATGGAGGCAAATCCAGGATGACGCAGGCGAATATGATTCCACTTGTTCCCATAGAGGCAAGTGCGATCAGAACTCAGTCCGATCAAGAATATAAGTGTTCTGAGCTTTGATCAACACTGGGAGCAATATTTAGATGTTGACCCGTAAAATCACTAGGAAATCAGCTCAAAGTCATTTTAATTTTGGAAATATGTTCATAAGTATTCCCACGCATTGCGAGAGAGACATATACTGAGTGTACAACACATTAGGAACACCTACCTAATATTGAGTTGCACCCCTTTTTGCCCTCAGAACAGCCTCAATTCGTCGGGGCATGGACTCTACAAGGTGTCAAAAGCGTTCCCCAGGGATGCTGACCCAATGCTTCCCACAATTGTGTCAAGTTGGCTCGATGTCCTTTGGGGGACCATTCTTGATACACACGGGAAACTGTTGAGCTTGAAAAGTGAGAGCATCAAGGTCGAAGTGAGACATATCTAGAGGTATCTTTATGTCTATTGATGATGCATTTGTTTTTACCGTGCCTCTTGAGGTGGGCTAGAAGGGATGGATTTTTCTCTGCTGTAAATAGACAGAGTTTTGTTTTGAGGTGATAAAACAGGTCCCCGTGTTTAAATGGTTGTTTCATTTTCTGCTGGTTTTTGAATTAAACACATTCTCAAGACATTTATTAGCACATTTTCGCCATAAAGAGACCCTGAAATGATTCCGAAAGGAGGCAATTCCTTCTCACAACGCATTGGAGGAAAGGGTCAGGGGTTCCTCCCCTTGGACCGTCTCCTCCGATGCGTTTTGAGAAGGAAGCGAGGAACGGACATGCGAAAAGTCAAGGAAGTACAATTTGAGATCCACCATTCAGGAAATTCTGTTTAAGCAATCAGAGATAATGTCTCCATCCAGTGGTCACATTTGGTACTGTCTGATGATTTGTGACCCATCTGCATTTCTATGGGTATGTACAGTATGAGAACAATGTTCATACATTTCCCCTCTGCACCTCTAAGTAGATCTCAGAGCTAACTCCTGACCTGAAAGAGATGGATGGATGGGACAAACCTGTAGGGGCCATGATGTCCAAAGACAATGGCAGCACCCCCACATCACCTCTGGGTATGTATATTAGAATATTATGTCATTATATTTTAAATAGAATAACTTTGTAATAGAGACGCATGAAATATAAGGATGATAATGATTGGTAATGTGAGTTGACATTGGCTGCCATACAACATAAGCCAATCACTGATGTCTGAATTGTGTTCCTGTGTCAACAGTCAACCGGTCCTGTGCGGACCTGAAGTGCTATATGGTTCTGTTCGAGGCGGAGAAGACAGCCATCGGCTCCATCTGTTTCCTGGCCGGACCCTTCACTTTCCTGGAGAATGCTTTGGTCCTGGGTGTGATCGCCGCCACAGCCTCCCTGCGCCAGCGCCCCTCCTACCTCTTCATCGGCAGCCTGGCCCTGGCCGACGTCTTTGCCAGCTGCTTCTTCACCACCAGCTTCCTGGACTTCCACCTGTTCCACCGCCTTGATGGCCCCATCGCCTACCTCTTCAAGCTGGGCGGGGTGACGATGGCTTTCACCGGCTCGGTGGGAAGTCTTCTGCTGACTGCTCTGGACCGCTATCTGTGTATACATCAGGCGTCGAGTTATAAAGTGGTGTTGACGCGCCGCAGGGCCCTGTTGGCTCTCCTTGCCCTGTGGAGCGCCACCATCCTCATCTCTTTCCTCCCTCTGATGGGCTGGAGGTGCCCCACAGGGCTCAGCCCGCCATGCTCGCGCCTCTTCCCATACATCGACCACCGCTACCTGGCCTGCTGGGTCAGCTTCATCCTGGTGCTGCTGTCACTCATCCTGAGCGCCTACGCCCTGATCCTGTGGAGGGCCAATCGGCATGAGGCGTCCATGACGGGCCTCCAGGGGGCGCCTACCGGTGGTCAGGCCCGCATGCGGCTGGACATCCGATTGGCACGTACCCTGGGCCTGATTCTACTCATAATGGTGGGCTGTTGGCTGCCGACCCTCTCCTTCATGCTGGCAGACATCTCGGTGCAGCTCACACACACCCAGCAGAGGGCCTTTGCTTTCTGCAGCACCATGTGCCTGGTCAACTCAGCCGTCAACCCACTGCTGTATGCCCTGCGCTGCCGGGAGCTGAGGGTGGCACTGATGCGGCTGTTGGGGGGCCTGAGTGAGGGGCTGGGGTGCTGCCAGAGGCACGTAGGGGGAGACTCGACCACTACCCTTCCCTTAGGCGAGGGCAACAGCTGTAGCGCGCACTCCGAGAGTGAGGCGCCCAGACTCGTTAGCTGCCGACCGAACACAGTCTCAGAAATGGTTGGCAAGCAGCAGCTGGACATGACTGGAAAATGAGAAGGGGTGAGAGGCTTACTGTATATCAGGGTTATTGTAGTGGAGTGTTGTGAACTTGTGTTTCTTCTGTTGTGTTCATAGCGATGAGGAGGTAATGTCTCTAAATTGAACTGTGATAACAGGGACTAAAACAAAGATATAGACCATGTTACCATAAATTGTGTTGACCCACCTACAAGCCAAGTCACTACGAGATAATATTATTTTATTATTTGTCCAAGGGACAAATGTTTTTTTTACATGGTTTTTACAAACCAGTAGAAATTAGGGGAATTATCCCAAATTAACACCTTTGGGAAAACAACAGCATTGTTAATGTTGGCAGTGCAAATGTAGATAGCTTTGTGTATCCTATGCTTGTTTTAGCTTGAGTGTTTGTCCTTTAGCGTCCAGAAGAGGATCCTGCCGTGTTCCCATCTGCACATATACACCTGTCCTGAACAGAGGCCCTATGGATTGCAAACACTGTTCTCCACATGTGACTGTGAGCAGTGTGGAGATCAGAGGTGTAGGCAAGGCAGAGCCTGAGTGGGTCCACTCAGGAAAAAAAAAGAGGTCCACTCAGATTTTGATTTATTATTATTTTTTTTAAAATGTAATGCTCTTTACTTGTCAGTGTTCCAAATGGGATAATATGTATTTTACCTAAATATGCAAACATAGCAAGCAGTGCACTGGGTTAGTCAGATTTGATTAAATATAACAAAACAGATGACCTGGAATGACATCACTTGCCAAAAAGAACTAACTGAAAGCCATACCCCCAATGAGCAACGAATATGACTGCATTGAGGCATATGTCACTGTGCTTCTATGGCTATATGAACCATGCCACTACCTATTTCATTTGTTCATTTAGCAAACAAGACAGCTCAAAATCCAGCGCCTTTATCACATTCTACACACCTATATTTTAGTTTGAATTTAAAATTAAAAATCTTACATTTTCTCTCAGCCTCATGGCAAAATGTGTAGAATAGCATTAGATGAGCTAAAAAAACGGCACATAAACCTCTAAACCCTATGGCAAAATGTGTAAAATAAAATTGGGGGCCCAGACAAATTTCTACAGGCCCAACCAATAACATATTTCTGGCTACGCCACTGGTCAAGATGAGTGGGGCACAGTTTAGAAAGATAGAGAGTCACACAACACAGAGACTAGAACACTCTTTTCTATAGAACACTATAAATAGAAACTATAGTTCACAAGTCATTTTAGTAGATCAATCACAAAACAATCAAACACAAAGGTAGATGTTTTGTCTTGTTATCAAAATAACATTTTATTTGTCACATGCTTCTTAAACAACAGGTGTAGACTAACAGTGAAATGCTTACCCACGGGTCCTTTTCCAACAATGCAGAGTTAAAGATAAAAATAGAAATAGTGACATGAGGAATAAATACACAGTGAATAATGAATAACAATAACAAGTTAAAACTCTAAGCCAAACTGCACTGCTGCTAAGACAATTTGGTGTTTATTTTGCAGCATTTGAAACAAAGTGTTGTGTGTTTATAGTCCCCCCCCCCCCCCACCCCCCCTCCCTCAAGAGGACAATCCTTCTGAACACAGATGACAGCCTGAAGAGGGAGTCTGCCATTTCAGGTCAGAAAATAGTGGGGTAAAAAGGACAGACAGTATGGTTTATGTGAGGGGGTGAGATGGCAGAGACTAGATAGAGAGACAGTCATTTCTGGGTAACAATTAAGTACCTTACTGTGATTGTTTTCAATTAAGATAGTCTAAAATAAACAAAAATAGCTTCTTAGCTAAGAGCAATTTCTCAAGCAAGACTTTTGCTACGACTGTCTGGGAGTGGTCTGAATGGGGAGGGGGAAACTGAAAACTAGCTCTGGTTGGCAGAGAGGTTTGGCATTCTATTTCTTATAAACTCAGCAAAAAACAAATGTCCCTTTTTCAGGACCCTGTCTTTCAAAGATAATTTGGAAAAATCCAAATAACTTCACATCTTCATTGTAAAGGGTTTAAACACAGTTTCCCATGCTTGTTCAATGAAACAAACAATTAATGAACATGCACCTGTGGAACGGTCGATAAGACACTAACAGCTTACGGTAGACAATTAAGATCAGAGTTATGAAAACTTAGGACAATAAAGAGGCCTTTCTACTTACTCTGAAAAACACCAAAAGAAAAATGCCCAGGGTCCCTGCTCATCTGCGTGAACGTGCCTTAGGCATGCTGCAAGGAGGCACGAGGACTGCAGATGTGGCCAGGGCAATAAATTGCAATGTCCGTACTGTGAGACGCCTAAGACAGCGCTACAGGGAGACAGGACGGACAGCTGATCATCCTCGCAGTGGCAGACCACGTGTAACAACACCTGCACAGGATCGGTACATCTGAACATCACTCCTGCGGGACAGGTACAGGATGGCAACAACAACTGCCCAAGTTACACCAGGAACGCACAATCCCTCCATCAGTGCTCAGACTTTCCGTAATAGGTTGGATCGGAGGGTGAGGGCTAGAGCCATTCCCCCCAGAAATGTCCGGGAACTTGCAGGTGCCTTGGTGGAAGAGTGGGATAACATCTTACAGAAAGAACTGGCAAATTTGGTGCAGTCCATGAGGAGGAAATGCATTGCAGTATTTAATGCAGCTGGTGGCCACACCAGATACTGACTGTTACTTTTGATTTTGACAACCCCCCTTTGTTCAGGGACACATTATTCCATTTCTGTCACATGTCTCAGTTGTTGAATCTTGTTAGGTTCATACAAATATTTACACATGTTAAGTTTGCTGAAAATAAATGCAGCTGACAGTGGGAGGAAGTGTATTTTTTTTGCTGAGTTTAGATGGGTTGTCTGACAATGCCACAAATTACAGTATGTGCAGGCATCGATGTGGCCGGAACGACTCTGTGATCTCACTCTCCGTACCAGAAATGACTGGGTGATCTCACTCTCCGTAGGCCAGACGGAATACCAGGATGCTTACTTAGTGCATGTGCTGACCAGCTGGCAATTGTCTTCACTGACATTTTTAACCTCTGTCTTACCCAGGTTGTAATACCTGCTTGTTTCAAGCAGACCACCATAGTCCTCTTGCCCAAGAACGCCAAGGTAACCTCCCTAAATGACTATCGCCCACGTAGCACTCACAGCTATAGCCATGAAACACGTTAAAAGGCTGGTTTGGTTAACATCAACACCATCATCCCAGATAACTTCAATTTGCATACCACCCCAACAGATCCACAGATGACCAATCTCTATTGCACTCCACACTGCCCTCACCCACATGGACAAAAGGAATACCTATGTAAGAATGCTGTTCATTGATTACAGCTCAGCATTCAACACCATAGTCCCCTCCAAGCTCATCACCAAGTTCAGGACCATGGGACGGAACATCTCCCCCTGCAACTGGATCCTGGACTTTCTGACGGGCTGCCCTCAGTCATTGAGGGTAGGCAACAACACATCTGCAACGCTGACCATCAACATGGGGGCCACTCAAGGGTGTGTGCTTAGTCCCCTCCTGTACTCCCTGTTCACCCACAACTGCGTGTTCACACACGACTCCAACACCATCATCAAGTTTGCTGATGACACGACAGTGGTAGGACTGATCAACAACGACGATTCGGCAGCCTTTAGGGAGGAGGTCAGAGACCTGGCAGTGTGGTGCCAAGACAACAACCTCTACCTCAACATCAGCAAGACAAAGGAGCTAATCGTAGACTACAGGAAACAGAGTGGCAAGCACGCCCCCATCTACATTGATGGGGCTGTAGTGAAGCGGGTCGAGAGTATTCAAGTTCCTCGGTGTCTACATCACTAAGGAATTAACATGGTCTAGACACACCGTTGTGAAGAGGGAACGACAGCGCCTCTCCCCCCTCAGGAGGCAGAAAAGATTTGGTATGGGCTCAAAAAGTTCTACAGCTGCGCCATTGATAGCATCTTGACTAGCTGCATCACCGCTTGGCATGGCAACTGCAAGACACCGGACCAAAAGGCGCTACAGAGGGTGGTGAGTACGGCCCAGTACATCACTAGGGGCAAGCTCTCTGCCATTCAGGACCTTTATACCAGGCGGTGTCAGAGGAAAGCCCCAAAAATTGTCAAAGACTCCAGCCATCCAAGCCACAGACTGTCTACTACCGTACGGCAAGCGTTACCATTGCACTAAGACTGGAACCAACAGGACTCCGAACAGCTTCTATCCCCACACCATAAGACTGTTAAACAGGACTGCTAAATAGCTAATCAAATGGCTACCCAGACCACCTGAATTGACCCTTTTTGAACTAAACTATCATGCACTGATACACACTGGACACTACCTACACACATACTTACACTCACACCCCAACACACACATACACACACTAAATATGTCCACGCACAACATGCATACTGATGCCACACACACATACTCACATGTTCACACTCACTCACATACGCTGCTACTGATTCACATACGCTGCTACTGATTCACATACGCTGCTACTGATTCACATACGCTGCTACTGATTCACATACGCTGCTACTGATTCACATACGCTGCTACTGATTCACATACGCTGCTACTGATTCACATACGCTGCTACTGATTCACATACGCTGCTACTGATTCACATACGCTGCTACTGATTCACATACGCTGCTACTGATTCACATACGCTTATCAATCGCTGTTGATTCACATACGCTCACTGATTCACATACGCTGCTACTGATTCACATACGCTGCTACTGATTCACATACGCTGCTACTGCTTCACATACGCTGCTACTGCTTCACATACGCTGCTGCTACAGCTCAGTCTATTATCAATCCTGTTGCTTAGTCACTTTACCCTTACCTATGTGTACATAGCTACCTCAATTTCCTTGTACCCCTGCACATCGACTCAGTACTGGTACTCCCTGTATATAGCCATGCTATTGTTATTCACTGTGTATTTATTCCTTGTCTCACTATTTCTAGTTTTACTTCTTTATCTTTGACTGCATTGTTGGGAAAAGACCTGTAAGTACGAATTTCACTGTTTAGTCGACACCTGTTGTTTACAAAGCATGTGACAAAGAACATTTGATTTGAAGCAGGGCTTTGTTATGATTCTGAACGGTCAGATAGCAAGCAACAATGACAAGAAGCTGCCATGTGTGGAGTCGTAGGTTGCTCATTTCAGCTAGTTGTATCTTGTTCTTGATACCATGTCTTATTTTGAGGTGTTTTGACTTATTTCATGTCTGTTAATATGACTCAAATTTGCCAGCTAGCTAACCAACAACTGTAAAAATGTATTTGAGAGACAATAAGTGCTCATTGTGTAAATGTATTTGTTTTCAATAAACATTTGGCGATGAAATATAGTTTACATGTTGTCAACAATGTAAGCCAACCCCATCTGTTTTGCCCCATCGTTGCACATGTGTCGGTTTTGTTGCTTAACAACCAACCCATCTATTGGTCTATTAACTCATTTACCGCCTGGGGATGTCACCATGCAGGCAGGCCAAAACTTCATCCCGGCAAAAGTGTATTTTCAAACAGCTCTTACACTAAAGGAGCATTATCATAATTGTAATAATTTCACAGTATTATTCCAACCTCAGCGTGGAAATATATATATATAAAAAATACACCAGGAAATCAAGTTATATATAAAATATATATATATTATATATAAAATACATAAAATATAAAATACACCAGGAAATCAAGTTTTTGACTGCACTGGGCCTTTAAGGGAATGTGGCACACAAGATGACCACAAATAATTAATCCATGTCAATACATAAAGCATGTCCCTCCCAGGTACTAGGGACCAGAAACCCAATGGATAACTCACTAATGATTTGACTTCAATGTTTATGTGTAACCATACATTAAATGTTACACTCTGAATAAAAAATATGAGAATAAATTAATCTAAAAGGACACATTCAATTGCTCAGCAGAAAAAGAACACAAAGCCTGCAGATCTACATTGTGCCTGGCCCCATTAACGCTTTGTGGGGGTGAAGTGATAAAATGTCAACTTGATTAATTTAACCGAGAGCCTCCTCAACTGTGCATCACATGAATACATGTGTCTGGTGTGTGCTTCAGTATCACCCCTTCTATCCACACACAGTGAGCTTGCAGCTACAACATATTGCCTCAGTGTCAGTGACCATTGAGGGTCACTTAGACAACGTGAACTTCTAATAGACAATGGTAGAGATATAAGCCATGGGGAGAGACCTATAATGACTTGACATGCTAATGTCCATCATGCAAAAATAAATCTCCCCTGTGCAGAGGGCTCTAGGCTACATGGTATGCAATGCAATGTATCATTTCACCTGTAGTGTCACAATGGACTCAGTATGTCATTAAATGCATCACAATTAGCAAATGTTTAGGATGTATTCTTGCAGAGACAGTGACATATTAACATATTACCCTATGAGGAGCCGTAGCCACATCTGTCAATTTGTGGTTCAAAGGTTTTCCCTGTGATATTCTTTGCAATATCGAAAACACATGGATGAAATAATATGAAGGCAAAAAGCAAGAGGGGAGGTGAGATTGCAAAGTAACAAGAACTAATTAAATCGAGCATCTAGAGCTAGCCTGAATGCCAGTCTGTTTTTGCTATCATGATTCATGCCTACTATCACTCATTGTCATGTTGGGCTTGGCAATAAACAATGTAGTTGGAAAGAGAACCAACAGATCTGGTGCTCTTGCTTGAGTTGCTCAACCGTCATTTATAAAGACATCATTGATGGGAAGTGAAAGGACATTTGAAATGCCTTTGGTTTTCATTGATGTATGTGAAGAGGGAATACAGTGTTTTGATTTAGTATTTATAAAGAACATGATAGACAACAGATACTGACTGTGGCCTACCTGTTAAAAGGAGCAGAGAATGTACCCTCGTCACCCGATTAGAAAACAATCGAATGCTCACGTGAACCTCAATTTGAGTTAAACTAAAAACAGTCGTCATATAAAAGAAAAGGGGTGGATGACAACAATAAACGTGTAAAGTTGTACATTGTTGACCAAATTTACCACACATGTATGCTGAAATGATAAAATGTCAAATAAAATCTACATATCACAATTTTGCTCTATATACGATGCATTATACGTGAATCATTTATTTTCCTAAATCTAAATTCACCCTCTTTTTGTAGAATGGTACGGCCGTCCATTGTGACGTTTTGGAAATTCAGTCGATAGGCACCGCAGTTGGCTCGTTTACTGTTTCGGCAAACCGTTGTTGTGGATAGAGGGGAACGGAAAGAGAAAGTCGGCTACAGCATTTTTAGAAGATATTTATCTACTGTACATCTTTGTTGTCTATTTTGCTTAGGCACCATGGCGTGTGGAGCTACGTTAAAGCGCTCGATGGAGTTTGAGGCCCTACTCAGTCCTCAGTCTCCTAAGCGTAGAAGGTGCAATGCACTACCGGGGGCTCCAAGCACCCCGTCCCCTCAAAGGTGCAACCTCCGTCCGCCAGTTGACTGCCCATCGCACTCGATGTCTCCCCCGACTATGGGAGGAGAACACAGGCTAACCCCAGGTAAGAAATGGCCAAAAGTTAGATTTAGCTGTATTTCAAAGGAATGACATGGGGGAGGGGGTTAGGGTGGAGTGGAATGGGTGTTTCGCGAGAATGGGGGTTGGTTTATAAGAAGCTAATGTTAGCCAACGTTAACTTAGCTGGTTAGGTTCCTACAGTAACTAGCCTACCATTTGCTCGGTAATTAAACGCAGTCAGATAGCTAACATACCATTATAGCGGGCTAACTAGTTAGCCGTTGACTAATATATTAGTTTATTTTAATTGCCTGGCATGTTAGCTAGCTAGCGCCGTTATCTATGACACAAAGCAAAAAAAATGCATGTTTCGGCGTCAGCTTGCGAAGATGGCTAACCTGGCTAGCTGCATAACAACCCTAACCCAGCTAGCTAACGTAATGCTTTCTTTGCATGGTCTACAATCCATGATTGGTCTCGTGTGACTAAATTAAAACATGCGAAGTTAGCAATGACCAGTTGAGTTTGCCTAGCTAGGTACTTAGTGCTGTACATCTAACCCACTTTATTCCATGAGCAGACTTACTTTTATATAGTAGAACGCTGCATTGAAACGTCCAAGATTTCTTGTTTAGTAAGTGTGGGGGTAGTTTTTGAAATTTGTTATACCTTCTCTGTTTTCCCTGGGCTGAGAGTTCATTGTTCTAACGTTTTATGCTCCCACCCGCTTGAAAATGTTATCTATCCCCTGTGAGTTGAGCGAGTGTGGGGGACTGCAGGTTTGGCAAGATAATTACCTGGATATCTCGACTGCAATCCAACAAAGCTCATTGAATTTGCCGTCACCGGAGTAGAGGCGAGCTATTTGACAGCATCTAATCTTCACAGCTGTCCAAACTATAATTAAAATCCTGCTCCCACTTGGCACAATTTGATGTTATTTCTTAAAGATTTGTGTATAATATTTTAACTGGAGGATTACAATGTTGGGTGGGGGCTGATCTTTCTCTTTTTTGAACCCCTTGTTAATTTCATGCAGATTTTTTTTTTAGTTTGGTGCACCACAGTAAATCCTTTTAAATTCAACCCTGCTGCAGTTCAATGGACTGGCAGCTCCTGTCACATTTCAATGACTCAAATCGAATTTTTACCTTTATTTAACTAGGCAAGTCAGTTAAGAACAAATTCTTATTTTCAATGACGGCCTAGGAACAGTGGGTTAACTACCTGTTCAGGGGCAGAACGACAGCTCGGGGGTTTGAACTTGCAACCTTCCGGTTACCAGTCCAATGCTCTAACCACTAGGCTACCCTGTCGCCCCGACTAAAGATGTATGATGGACTGCCTCCTGGGCCAGAGTTTGTATGGACTGGGCACTCCTGGTCATTTTGTTTTTGAGGCTCTGACACCCTTATCATTACCCAGGCCTGCGTCTTGATGTGAATGCCTCCGCTGTTGAACTGGTTAACCTCCTGGTTTGTCTTTGTCTGGCCGATCTGTTTTTAAATTATTTATTTTCTAAATTGACTGCTTTTCCTTCAGCACCTAACCAAGGCAGTTAGTGGTTGCACCTTTTTACATATTTACAGGGATGTAAATGTATTAACTATTTTGATATTTGTCATTATACCCTGATGAAGACAGCTTGTCTGTTGAAATGTTGGTTATAGTCATGGCGTCTGAGCTTCCAGTGTGCAGCTCTCCTTTTCTACTCCGCTAGCCAGCAACTCGCCTAAACAGGTGTTTTTATTTCTCCTCCAGATATATGACCTATTTTGAGATCAATGTGAATCGTGTAGATCTGTAAGGTTGGGTTTGACCACGTTTGCAGACTCAGACCCATTTCGCTATAAGAGGTATAAAGTAGTGATCACACCGGGGGAAGATCTGTTTATCTCTCAATGTCTGCGCACAGAATGCATCTCGGGGTGTCCTATAACTAGAATATCAGAGTTTAGAGTGATGCCAGATATGTCATATCAGAATGAGTCTTTCATCCAATATCACGTGTGGCAGCTGTGAGCAGCCAGCCGCATCCCCGAACCAGCCATTAGTCTACTCAGCTGCTTTTCTTCATCTGTTATTTAGCTGGGGTGTGCAGGCAGTGCTTTATTTTCTGTTACATTTGTTTAATATTGCTGCAGCTCGCATCACATCTTTTCATTTTGCCCTTGACATGCAGGCCAGTCTGACTTCGCTCCCACGCAGCCTCAGTGTCACTGCCATAGACGAAAAGCGGACCACAGTGACCGTCATGCTTGTGCCTTTACGTCACTGAAAACCGCTGAAGTTATGCCCCATATTACCGAAGTTACCTTATCCTGCGACAAACTGTCTTGTATTGTCATGTTACCTGGCTAGCTAGCTAACAACATACCGTGGCTATACAGAAATTTGGGAGGCACAGGGGAAAAAGGGATGAATAGCATTCGATGTGTTGGATTGAGTAGAGATGTGAATGTCAGGGACAGGTTTTTGTGCATCACATGTGCCGAATGTATAGAACTGGAACAGGCATCCTGGAGGTTCGCGAACCAAATGGTATCATGATACTTGTTGGTATCGTGATGGGAGGGGCACAAACCCTGTGGTATCATGATACTACTTGGTATTGTGATACTTGGACCGGTATCACATCATTAGTACAATGTTGTTATTGTCACAACTCCACTCTGAAATCCCCTTTCTGGGACCTCACCAGTTTGCATCCCTGTATTTGTCTAAAATTCCTGTCCTCAGAATATTCTGTGACACTGAATTCCCATGGCTCCCAGCGTCCCACCTATGGTCTGGTTTTACTTTTCTTCATGGCGCCCATCGACCTTTGAAAGGGGTTTGTGCTCTGCTCTACTGTATCTAAATGAATGCCCTCAGAGTGAATACCTAACATTCCCCAAGCACTTTTGTTCTCTAACGATGTTACTCCAAAATGACAATGATATCAAAAAAGGTGAGTGGATATTAGGGAGTAGCTTTGAATTTGTCATCTGTCCTTGAGATATTTGTGCTTGGCCTGAACTGTGGGTTCCCACATAGGCTATGATAGTGGACGTGAAAGGGGAACTGTGACTGGCGACCCAGTTCTGGACAAAGGCAGTTGACCTGGTCCTGTGTAGTCCATCGTACCAAACCAGATTGTGCAACTGTCATGTAGACTAGTCCTGAGCCTGTTTTGTTTGTACAATGACTTGTTTCATAGCTACATTTTTTTTCTCTTTTTTGTAAGGGGACATCTGTGTATCCAGGGTTTATCTGCCATTGAAATCATTGGGCGGGCTGCCTAAGTGTCTTTTCGGGAAGCCTATGTCCAAACAGGGTGTATTCATTTTCTGGATGGGGATTAACGCTTTTTGTGTAAAATTAAACTGAAACCAGATATAAAGCATGTTCAAAAGATGATAGATATCTACAATCATTGAAATAAAGCTAGACAGTGGATTGTAAATTCCATAACAATACATTTATTCATTGTATTGTGTTTGAGCAAAATAAAACTGCATTGACCATGGCAAAATGCAGGAAGTTAGCTTTAAAAAAGATATTTTCTCTCGACTCCATAGCAGAATGTGTAGAATCATAGGAAATTTGGTTTAAACTGAAAAAAACAACTTCTCCGCTCCTTTACAAAATGTTTTCGAATGCCATGAAATGAGCTTTCGTGGAATTGCAAGAAATTGTCTTAAATGCAACACTGTCAAGAGGGGTCTCTAAAAATCTGATTCGGCTGTGCCAACGGACCCACCACATCCCCCACCTAAGCCACCTTTTGATCCAGAAAACTCTTATCCATCACAAGCTAAGGCTGATGGCACTTTTGACCCAAAAAGCAGAAAATCAGAAAAGGGTTTTGGCAGGTTCACACGCATGCAGGTTTCAACAGCTGAAGAAGCTTGTGTAACGGGCAGATGGCGGAAGAGGTGTCTTGTCTGCCTTCCTGTGTGCAATGGATTTGTCTTGCGGCTGTTTACCCTTATCACACAATCGCCTTAGCCTCTTTCCCTTGATTTGCTGTGTTTTCTTTCACCACTTGAATGTTTTTTGTATGTACAGGCCAGCTATCCTCCAGCTTCATGCACACTGGCATTTTACTCAGTATCCACTTCGCTTGCTGAATTCCATACTGCATATCAGCTGCAGAGGGGAAAGGAATGTAAGATGTTGGTGTGTCTGCAGACATTGGGCCCAGATACCTGTTCTTATGCTCACCTTGACCCTGCGAGAGGCCACACTGTAGCTCTTTGCAAGCTAGCTCCTCCGCTGTGGGTTTTCCAGTGAATTCAGTTTCTGTTCAGCCCCCCCCACAAGCCAATCAGGTTTCCTTTGTGTCGATCCCAGGGCACATGGACAGGTTCTCCTCCCCCTTCAGCCCACTTGATTGGTATAATTATGAACTGATCTACGAGACTTTAATGAAGACCAGTCAACCTTTTTCATTCAGGATGCATTGGTGTGTAATTTAAAACTGTCACCTGTGATAAAGTGGAGGGTGCTATGGTAGAAGGCATCCAAAGGTTTACGTTTAGTGTCTGCTGCTGCAATCTGGTGTCACCATAGTCCAGAACTGGCAGGGATGTTGACTGTACAATCTGCTTTCTATTTAGGGAGAGCCAAGATCTATTGAAAAAGATTACTTTAAATCTTGGAATTTTAACTAGCTCATCCATGTTTTTTTAAACATTTTAGTCTTTGTCCATCCAAATGTCCAGATATTTATATGCGGGAACCTGATCGATGGGAGAACCATCTAATGAATAAATATAGAGTTCACCTGAAATGTTTTTGCAAGAATTAGAAAACAGCATATTTAGTTTTGCCCGCCTTACATATGTCAGTATCCCTGCTGCACAAATAGCTTGTGATTTTAGTTAGGGATGTGAGATGTTAACTGATAAAATGCATTTTAAACATTTTATTTTAAAATTCCACGCAAATTCACAATGTCACGGTCAGCAACGGTTTGAGTCTCATGGTGCATTTCCTTCTCATTTAATTTTTCAAAGTATTGCCTGCCATACAGTACTTCGCTGCTGTCGCTGGCCTTTCTCTGCAATTTTTTTTACAAAGTTAGCGACTATGATGTAGTGGAGAGAATTCCTTGAGTCTTTCCATGTCGACTCCCATTTCTTTGCTCAAATATTTTTTTATTGAAGACACAACAATGGTGTATAGGTAGTTTGTAGCGAAGACAAATGTGAAATTCTTATACAAACATAAAAGAGCAGACGGATATAAAAAGACCCAGAGTTCTAGGTAAAATAAAAAATCTGAACAAGGACACCCCCTCCCCCCTATTGCTAGGATAATGGGGCAAGCACATGTTGCCCCAGGGTAGATGGAAAGATCACAGGTGAGAGTGCATTGACATGTACAATTTCACAACCCGGATTGGTCCAAATAAGAGTGGCGAGGTTGCCAGATTTGCTCAAATTTGGGTTAATCATTGCTCAAAATATATCATGTTTTCCTAAGTGTTTGCCAAATCACTGAGCCATAATTTGGTAGAGGGAACTTCCTCCTTTTTCCCAAAAAAAATAATTTTTTTCCCAAAATGAGACCAATCTGTTGGGGCTTGGTTAATCTGTGTAGGGTCTCTGAGACTCCCAGGATGATCAGCAGTAGATCTGGTCAGTCAGTCTCCAGAACTTCAGAGAATCCCAAAAATTCCACACCAATAATCATGCAGGTTAGAGCATAGTGCAAAGCAGTGGAGTAGTGTACCTTCCACAGCATGACATTTATCATACATCCCCCTATATCCTATGCACCTCTAATTTTTGGAAGTGTAATCTGTAAGATCTTGGATGTCTGGAGTTAATTTAGGATGTGTGGTTATACTCCCAAGATAACTTCCCAGTCTGTTACAGAAATGTCAGTGCCTAGCTCTTCCTCCCATTTTGCCTTAATGGCATCTGTAGAGGGTGCGCTAACAGTTTGAAAGCGTCATATAGACGAGAGATCAGTTTGCCTGAAGTGGGACCTTTCCAGATGTAGGAAGATGTTCTAGAACTTGGTCTCTAATCTGTAGGTATCTGAATAAGTTACTTCTGGGAAGATTATAGGTTTCCCTGAGCAAATGAAAGGAGGCAAAGGTCTCTTCTATATATAGATCCCTTATGGTATTGATCCCTAGCTCTCCCCATCGCTCAAGTTGTTATCAAGGTTAGAGGAGGCAAAGAAGGGATTCCTCACTATAGGTAGCAGACCCATATCATTCCTAAGGCAGGCCTGGGCAATTATTTTCCATGGAGGCCACATTAGAATATATTTTTGCAATTGAGGGCCAGAGACATTATATACATGTGTATGGCTGGCAGATATATCTACTATAAATCACGCCCAGATATGCTACTTATTTTACTTAACATGCGATGAACTATAGAGGGAAAAGTACACTGCATTCGGCACCACGGACAGAACTCTTGTGAACGGGTATGCACAAAAACACAGAGCTTAACGTCACAGGAGTGAAGTCTCTGAGCATTGACTAGAGCAGTGAAGTCAGGTATATTTTCTGATGTCGCTATGCGCAGGATTGCTGAGTCGGTAGGAGATCTGTGCCTTGACTTGTCATTTCGTCACTGAAAATGTCTTTTCACATATATAGATTGGCCCAAATAGTACAAACATTACTCTGAGCATGACTCCTAATCTTTGGGAAGTTTTTTGTTTGAGAGATGTATTGAACCCCGTCAGTGCTATTGTTTTGGATAGTTCTCCAATCTCTGCATCAGACTGAAAATCGATAAGCTCAAGTTGCAGGTCAGTGGGAGCGTTGTCCACGTTGAAGGTCAAAGAGGAAACCAACAGCATGTCATTTTCCAACACTTTGAAAGCCTCAATGATGAACTCACCGTTCAAAGCACGAGGCAGCAATGTGTACTTCTCCCGCTGGTCATCTGATAGGGAACAGACTAGTTAGTGTCGAAGGTGGGTGAAATTGTTGGCTTCTACTTGGAGCATCAGGAGGAGTAATTCTTCCCCTGAAGGCTTTGACAAGGCTGTACATCTGAAGTGCAAAAATACCTTTCCCTTGTAGTTTGGAATTCAATTCATTCATGAGTTCCATGATGTCCACAGTGAAGGCAAAATCAGCCAACCATTATTTATCTTGCTGTTGAGGGAAATCCACATTTTTCTTACATTTGCAGAAACTCAGAAATCTGACTTCAGGTCCCACACCCTTTTAAGCACCTTTCCCAAACTCAGCCGTTTCGCGTTTGTGTGGTAGAGATCTGCATGACCCGACTCTTTCTTCGAACAGTGAGACAAACTACCTGTGGCTCAAAGATTGTGAGCTTATGATGTTTAACACTTTTGTGGCTATCCACACCATGGGTCATTTTTCAGAACACATTTACAGAGCACCTCCTGATGAATAATGCAATGCAGGAAAATCATTTTCTCATCTGGGTTCAGCTCAGCTTCTTGATCTTGGTTCCTTTCCAAAGGGCCAATGTTTTTTTCCCCCGTCAAATTTGGGCACCCATCAGTAGTCACACTGCATAACTTTTCAATACTCAGTCCCAGCTTTGCAACACACTTATTAAACCCTTCCAATAAATCTTTCCCTGTGGTTGTGCTCTTCATTGACTGCACTGAAGCAAGCTCCTCTGTAATTTCCAAGTCTGGGGTTATGCCTCGTAAGAATATCAACAACTGCGCCGTCTTGACGGGAACATTTTCAAACCGCTCGTCAGGGCAAAGTATTGCTGCAGTCAATTAAACAACCTTGAATGAATTCACCCTCGGCGAATGGCTTGCGATGTTTAGCAATTAGTTGTGGGACAGTACATAGCTAGCTCTCGCAATTCTGTCGTTTTGCTGAATGCAGTTTTGTGAAAAGTCATTGCTGCTTTTGCAACTGAAAGCAGGTCTTTCGACGCACTTGCCCTCTGCTCAGACATTCCTATATTTCTCTGCATGCTTCGTCTGAACGTCTCGGGACAAGTTGTAGTCTTTCAAGACAGTGAAAGCTGTGCAAAGATCACTATCTCAATAAATAAATATTTCAATGTCCACTCTTGCTGGAACACCCTGTATTCATTGTCTAATTTTCTTTGAAACAAATAGTAGCTAGCTAGAAATTTGTCTGTCCTCCTGCAGTTAATTATACGTGCCTTCAAAATAAATGTCCCACAAGCGGTGGGAGTTAAATCATTACACAAAGGTGAGTATTCATTGGACTTTAATAACAAATATGTTTTTCAAAACTTTACTATTGCATATTCTTTGCTCTGAGCATGATTCTGCGGGCAGTATTGAACCAGGTTGCGGGCCACATACGCCCTTAACTTCTTGTGACTCTCAAACCCGGATCCTGGAGCGTAATCATAGCCTCAAACTAATTAGCATAACGACGGACATAAATCTTCCTATTCATGAAAATCACAAATGAAATATATTGAGAGACAGCTTAGCCTTTTGTTAATCACACTGTCATCTCAGATTTTCAAAATTTGCTTTACAGCCAACGCTAGACAAGCATTTGTGTGAGTTTATCATGGCATAATGCTATGCTAGGCTCTGCTACCAGCAGGCAACATTTTCACGAAAATAAGAAAAGCAATCAAATTAAATCATTTACCTTTGAAGAACTTCGGATGTTTTCACCTAGACTCCCAGTTAGATAGCAAATGTTCATTTTTCCCCAAAATATTATTTTTGTAGGCGAAATAGCGCCGTTTGTTTATCACGTTTGGCTGAGAAATCGACCAGAAAATGCAGTCACTACAACGCCAAACTTTTTTTTCCAAATTGGCTCCATAATATCGACAAACATGGCAAACGTTGTTTAGAATCAATCCTCAAGGTGTTTTTCACACATCTATTCGATTAAAATATCCACCGGGACAATTGGTTTCTCATAACAAGCGTATGGAAAAATGGCTACTTTACGCAAGATTTTCTGCAGGAGCCATCATGTGACCACTTGCTCAATGTGGTCCCTTACGGCTATCCTTCAACATAAATGCGTAAAAAGACGTCACAATGCTGTAGACACCTTGGGGAATACGTAGAAAGCGTAAGCTCATTAGTAGCCCATTCACAGCCATATAAGGAGACATTGGCATGAAGCGGTTTCAAAAAATGCGGCACTTCCTGATTGGATTTTTATCTGGGTTTCGCCTGCAACATCAGTTCTGTTGCACTCACAGACAATATCTTTGCCGTTTTGGAAACGTCAGTGTTTTCTATCCAAAGCTGTCAATTATATGCATAGTCGAGCATCTTGTCGTGACAAAATATCTTGTTTAAAACGGGAACGTTTTTTATCCAAAAATGAAAATACTGCCCCTAGAGTCGCAACAGGTTTTAATTTGATTCCAGGTATGGACTGTGCTATGTATAATATGATTATTACTATAAAGTGACATCTCCAAATTGATGGGACATGATCACACCACCAATAAAGAAGGGGTGGCAATTGTCTGGCTCCATACTAAGCGAGCAGCCACAACGTAACAGCACGGAGGTTTGCGACCCAATAGTAAAATATACAATTTGGGAGAGCCAGTCCTCCCATCTTAGACTTACAAAGGTTTTTCTTTTTTACCTATCCTCTTTTAAAAAAAAGTTTTTCTATAGTTGAGTCTCGTTATTTATGAAATCACTTAGATATCAATACTGGGATGTTCTGGAATGGGTAAAGCATTTGCCGGAGGAAGACTATATTGAGGGCATTCATTCTTCTGAGCAGTGAAATTGGGAGTTCTCTAATGTGTATATTGGCCTTGAGTTTTTTCATCAGAGGGGGGGAAATTTATCTTCAAATAGTGTGTTTTGGTAAGTACAATTCCTAGATAGGAAATATTTTCAGTGCACAACCCTGCCTTGTTCCTCTAAAGGTTAAATTGGGGCGACTGATTGGTTAGTGGGTATTCCTGCACATGGGTATGTATATACAGTGGGGCAAAAAAGTATTTAGTCAGCCACCAACTGTGGAAGTTCTCCCACTTAAAAAGATGACGCCGGTAATTTTCATCATAGGTACACTTCAACTATGACAGACAAAATGAGGGGGAAAAAATCCAGAAAATCACATTGTAGGATTTTTTAAATGAATTTATTTGCAAATTATGGTGGAAAATAAGTATTTGGTCAAAAACAAAAGTTTATCTCAATACTTTTTTTATATGCCCTTTGTTGGCAATGACAGAGGTCAAATGTTTTCTGTAAGTTTTCACACACTGTTGCTGATATTTTGGCCCATTCCTCCATGAAGATCTCCTCTAGAGCAGTGATGTTTTGGGGCTGTTGCTGGGCAACAAAGACTTTCAACTCCCTCCAAAGATTTTCTATGGGGTTGAGATCTGGAGACTGGCTAGGCCACTCCAGGACCTTGAAACGCTTCTTACGAAGCCACTCCTTCGTTTCCCGGGCAGTGTGTTTGGGATCATTGTCATGCTGAAAGACCCAGCCATGTTTCATCTTCAATGCCCTTGCTGATGGAAGGAGGTTTTCACTCAAAATCTTACGATACATGGCCCCATTCATTCTTTCCTTTACACGGATCAGTCGTCCTGGTCCCTTTGAAGAAAAACAGCCGCAAAGCATGATGTTTCCACCCCCATGCTTCACAGTAGGTATGGTGTTCTTTGGATGCAACTCAGCATTCTTTGTCCTCCAAACACGACAAGTTGAGTTTTTACCAAAAAAGTAATATTTTGGTTTCATCTGACCATATGACATTCTCCCAATCTTCTGGATCATCCAAATGCTCTCTAGCAAACTTCAGACGGGCCTTTACATGTACTGGCTTAAGCAGGGGGACACGTTTGGCACTGCAGGATGTGATTCCCTGGCGGCGTAGTGTGTTACTGATGGTAGGCTTTGTTACTTTGGTCCCAGCTCTCTGCAGGTCATTCACTAGGTCCCCCCGTGTGGTTCTGGGATTTTTGCTCACCGTTCTTGGGATCATTTTGACCCCACGGGGTGAGATCTTGCGTGGAGCCCCAGATCGAGGGAGATTATCAGTGGTCTTGTATGTCTTCCATTTCCTAATAATTGCTCCCACAGTTGATTTCTTCAAACCAAGCTGCTTATCTATTGCAGATTGTCTTCCCAGCCTGGTGCAGGTCTACAATTTTGTTTCTGGTGTCCTTTGATAGCTCTTTGGTCTTGGCCATAGTGGAGTTTGGAGTGTGACTGTTTGAGTTTGTGGACAGGTGCCATTTAATACAGGTAACGAGTGGAGGACAGAGGAGCCTCTTAAGAAGTTACAGGTTTGTGAGAGCCAGAAATCTTGCTTGTTTGTAGGTGATCAAATACTTATTTTCCACCATAATTTTCAAATAAATTCATTAAATCCTACAATTAGATTTTCTGGATTTTTTTCCCCCCTCATTTTGTCTGTCATAGTTGAACTGTACCTATGATGAAAATTACAGGCGTCATCTTTTTAAGTGGGAGAACTTGCACAATTGGTGGCTGACTAAATACTTTTTTGCCCCACTGTAGATGCTGGACCCATTTTATGAACCCGTCTCCAATATTACATTTCTGTAGAACCACTCTACTTGGTCTAAGGCTTTGTCAGCATCGAGATTTAACGGCAAGGTCATCGTTGGGTAACCTGAGAAATACAATGTTGAAGAGGCGCCTGAGATTGAGGAATGAGTTTCTGTTGGCATAATGCCGGTCTGGTCCGACTGGACCAATTTGCCCACTAAAGTGCTAAGCATTTTAGACAGAGTTTTTGCAAAGATCTTCTGGTCTGTATTGGACTGTATGACCCTACTTCCAGAGCTTTCCCTTTCATGTATAACTGTAACAACTGCCTAATTCAAAGTAGGTGGGAGAGCTCTGTCGTCTTTGGCCTGAACAATCAGTTTGTGCAGGTAGGGAGAGAATGTTGTTGAATATTTTATAGAATCCACCTGGGCCCGGGGTCTTATCACTCTTTAGATATTTAATTGTTTCTCAGATTTTCTTATTCTGGAAGTTAGAATCTTCCTGGTTCAGGGCAGGGAGATTAAGTATTCCAAAAAGTTGTGCATGATTAAAGGGTTAATATCAGCTTTAGATGGGAATCTGTCATTGATGTCCTTGGGAGAAGAGCGTAATTTCCCTAGTTACACTTTGAATCATTGTCATTCTGTATTTCAAAGATGTCTGGCCAGTAACTTGTATGGTTTGTCACCGAACTCAAAATATTTTATTTTTGTATAGAGGAAAGATCAAACCATTTTTATGAGAACCAGATTTGTATATTCTAAAGCGTATAATTGAATTTGTTTCTCCATAGATGGATGACTATTGTCCCCGTCCAGTAAGTCGACTCCCATTTCTGTGTCAAGATTTGGAATCGACTCCTAAGATTCAGTGTTTTTGGAATGGAGGGGACTGATTTAGTTGCCGTACTTCTGAGAACACACAACTCTTTCCTATCGAGGGACATAGTATAGGCAGGTCGGTCACTAGGCAGCCAGTCAGAACTGTGCACTAGGCCCATCTATTGGCACTCAAAAGCTGCATCTCGCATTGGAACGCTATATCTTGCATTTCTTGGCTCGCAACTTCAGTAAAGTAGGGCCTATCATCAATGAATAGGCTAGAATATTCTACAAACAGACTGAACATGTTCACATCCCTACTTGTAATACATGTGCTGTATTGTCATGACAGATGGAATCAGCTCAGATGTCTTCAGTGGGTAACTTAGTTGATTTGGATCTACGTGCAGATTTTCTTAAGATTACCTTCCAGGTTCTTACTTTAATGGGCAATAAATTATTCTGCCTTGTTTTTGAAGAATACTGCAACCTGACCTACTTTTGTGCTAATGTTCAACACAGCGTTAGCCTAGTACTTCTCGCCAGAATTTTCCTTCAATTCATTATACCTTAACTTCAGTTGGTAAGCCCTGTGGCCAGTTGCCACCCATAGTCATGCTCTAGTAGCAACCAATTATGTCTATACTTTAAGAGGGTCTTTGCTACATCAACTTGGCCTGACTCACAATACAGCCTTCTTCCTGGCGGCTTTGGAGTCCGTAAGTCCCCCCACTATACTTCAGCAATGGAGGGTGAAATGAGTCAGACGGACTGTTTTTCCTCTTCACCGCCACCCGTCGTCCCCACGTACAACTTATCTGGCCTATCTCTTGCCTTGTACACTGTTTTTGTTTGTTCTCTCCCTGAGCTTTTTAGCTGAGGCTTTTCCCTCTTGCAGGAAGTCTGTGATTGATTGCTTTGGCCTGGCTGTGGCAGGGTCATTGTTGCTAGGCAACACCCCAAGATCGGTATTCTGGTGGTTGGCGGTGACTGGCGGTAGGGGAGGGAGTTCACTTGTCACTCAAAAGGTTACCCTGGAGCTCTGAGATCATTCAGCACAGCACACCCAGGTGCAGATATACCCTGGTTCGGAAAAGGATGTCTCTTGTCAACTTAATGCGTTTGATCAAATCAGGGGTGAAAGTAAAACGGTCCAGTATGGTGTCCCAGCCAAATAAATAGCTGAGGTATGCCATACTTGTGTAACATCATCAGCATATCACAATAATTTAAACAAAATGTAATAAACTAGGCTTTTTACACTCTTATTTGTCATTAGCCAACTGTCACAGGCATGAAAAATTAGCAAATGGACTTGAAAATGGGTGGTATAGCTTTTGCTCCAAAAACGCAATGTGGTTCGATGAGAATACTGACATTTTGCCAAGGCAGAGATGAATGGCCGATGTGTGTGGACAGCAGTGGATGCATGAATTCTGGCCTAATGACAATCGACAAAATGTCATTACACTTGGTGGTGTATTGTCTAACTGGTGTCTATTTCCTTTCAACAGTTTTTGGATGCTGGAAATATGTTGCAAGTAGATGAATGTGTGTGGGTTGCACATTTTGGGGAATATTCAAAGATGGAAACTTTCCATGGGAATTAATGGAAATATATGCAAATTATTACCATTTTAAATGATTTTTGCATTGGATATATTTACCATATATGGAGACAAACATTTTACCTTATAAGTAGACATAATTGCAAATTATTAAATCCTTCCAATAGGGAAAACTATTTAGTTACGAATTGAACTTTAATTAAATTGTTGACTCTTCACATGGGATGATTTCCCTGAAAAACAAAAAGGGAATATTGAATCGCATTTCCCAAAAATGTTTTCAACATACATTTGAGAAACATCTGTGAAATGATAAAAGCTTGTGTTTCTAGACTGTCTTCCTCTCAGGCTTCCATGTCTTCTCCCTGGACCTCAATGTCCACCTCTTGAACATCAGACTCTGAAGCCTTATCTTCACTGTCACTTTCCAACCTTGTTGAGAATGGCTTGTTGTCAGGCTTAAAAAGCCTCATTTGCCTGTATGGCCACCAATTTTTCAACCCTTGTATTGGTCAGCCTGAGTGCTTTGGTGTGTGTTCAAACAAGGACAGCGCTCTGAGGCTGCTGATGTTGGTGGTATTTGGAGGATGATAATGGCAACCTGGGAAAGAGCCTCCGATCCACAAAGTTGATGAGATATGTTGGCACGACTGCCATATTGCATCTCCACCCCAAAGCCCTTGCTTGGAAGTGTGTTTCGCTAGACTGCCAAGAACCTTGCCCTTATCCAGGCCAAGGTGGTGAGAAACTGTAGTGATGACACCATAGGCCTTGTTGAGCTCTGCACCAGGCAGGATGCTCTTGCCAGCATACTTGGTCCAACATGTACGCTGCTGCGTGTATGGGATTCAGGCAGAATCTTAGTCTTCACGCTTTTTGATGTATTTCAGAACTGCAGTTTCCTCTGCTTAGAGCAGCAGTGAAAGCAGTACGTAATTCTTCTCTTACATCTGCAAGCAGAGTCTGAACATCAGAAAGGATGGCATTGTCTCCCTCAATCTGTGTAAGGTCTACTGCTATTGGTTTCAGGCTGCTAACCACTCTCTCCCAAAATACATCATTCAGGAGGATCCTCTTGATGGGGCTGTCCATATTGGCAGACTGTGATATGACCATTTCTTGGAGAGACTTCTTCCCCTCAAGGAGACTGTCAAACATGACAACACCACCCCAATGGGTGTTGCTGAGCATGTGGTGCTTTTTTCTTCTCACTTTGTGCTTTGTGAGGTAGATTGCTACTATAACTTGATGACCCTTCACATACCTAACCATTTCCTTGGTTCTATTGTAGAGTGTATCCATTGTTTTTAGTGCCATAATATCCTTGAGGAGAAGATGCAATGCATGAGTATTACAGCCAATGGCTGTGATGTCAGGGTAGACCAAGCAGCCTTAACATTTGCAGCATTGTTGTCACCAGTACACATACCTTCTGTGGTCCAAGGTCATTGACTGCCTTCAGCTCATCTGCAATGTAGAGACCGGTGTGTCTGTCCCTTGTCTGTGCTCATGTAGAATACTAGTTGAGGGATGCAGATGTAGTTAATTATTCCTTGCCTACGAACATTTGACCAGCCATCAGATTGCAATAGTCTGCTTTCTCAATGATTTGCTTGACCTTCACTTGACCTCTGCATCCAGCAAATGAGTAGACAAAGCATGTCTGGTTGGAGGGGTGTATGCTGAGCGCAGAACAGAAATCTCTTCCAGCTAACTTTTTTGATGAATTTAATCCAAATTCCCGGGCCTAACTTCCCATGGAAATTTACCGGAACGTTTATGACCCTTTGCAACCCTTATAGCTTAGTAAAGGAGCCCTTTAAGAAGTGGTTTGTTTGACAATCAGATGCAAATATCATGACTGGTTTATGTTACATTAAAGGTAATTCATTTCAAAACTTTAAGTCTTTTACGACGAGGCCCACAGAGATCCGATTAGAATGACATTTTCCCTATTAATTCAATTATTTAATTTAATGCACACACAGGAGGTCCCGTACCGGGATGAAATGAAATCTACTTTCACCCCTGTATCAAATGGAGTGTTTCAAAATGTAGCCTACAGGAATTGAGATGCCGGTGACTTGCGGTCATGGCACTGACATAAAGAACCAAACCTTTTGACAACTTAATTTTAAGGAGTGATTTATGACTTGGGCTTAAGCCTCATTGTAGGTAAGCTATTTAGATAAACAATGTGATGCTCAAGCTAATAGATCATTGTCTGCCAATGCTACCCCAAATAGATTGGTGCAATCTCACACAGTGGCCTTTCAACGAGTACGTTCATGCAGCATTGTGAAACATTTGAGTCATGCCTCCAAACAACTGTTCAAAGGGGAAGCAAGCCCCTTTCATATACTCCTGTCTCTGGGGTAAGTACAGCTTTTATTAAGTTAACGTTTAGCAGTGGCTAAATAAACACTGCTTGTCAGATTCTCGCTGCATTGTTAACACAGGAAGGCTTCAGCTCATCAACTCCCTTGCTGCTCCTGTCCTGCTCTTCTTGTGGTTGTGTACTCTGCAAATTTGAAGCCTCCAGCTTGATAATACATGGCCGGCCAGTCACATGTCTAGCTACCTCCCTCTCGAAATGGCATCTGAGAAAAGCTGGTTTACAGTTTGTCTTGCCTAGATTCCGCTCTCTCCTTGCCTCAGAGCGCATTGGACGCAAATATTCAATATGTCTCTCCCCTCAGACTACTGCTTACAATGCATTTTGAGGAGGTGAAGAAATATGAATTGAGAATGCTGGCTTGCTTCTCCCTCAGAACAGCTCAGAGACATGCATGTTTGCTCTTAACTTGATATGGCTGCTGCTCTCTCAACCCAAGATAAGTGAGGCAGGCCTCCCTAGATGGGCCTTTCGCCCTTTGAGGTGGAATAAGGATGTTACGTCACACTCTGGCTATCAACACTGGTCAGGGGAACGGCATAGCCTAAACATGTTTTTTTCTTGTTTTCGTTCCTAATATATCTTTGAACTTTACACCCAATCTGTGAAATTTCAGTTTAGCACCAGGTTGATAGGGTTTAGTTTTGTCTTGTATGTTGGCTAATGTTCTTAGCCTAGTCAAAACCCTATGCAAGTGAGGTGCCAGATCTTAGTGGATCTGATTTGAAATGGTTTCCAGTGGGATATGGACTCTAGCCAAGAAAAGTCTTCACTGATTAGGGGCTACCTACTTCCTCCAGGGTTGTTTGCTGAATACTAGAATTGGCCCTGAAGTTAAGTCAAGGCTTTAGTTGTAGTCTCACTGCTTAGGCTAAAAAGAGTGGGTTCCACCACTGCTTGAGCACATGTAGGGCCTAGCTCTGTCCAGATCTCTAGGCTCGTCCCTAGACTTAGCGTTGCCAACATCTGGTTTTCAGGGCTAATGCTAATTCAACCTAGCTACCTTTTCTGCTGAAAACTGGATGTGGGAACTCCACTGTGGTGTTTTTCCTTTACGCCTACTATGTTAGATTACCTCATCCCAAATGGCACTCTAATCCCTTCATAGCCTAGTGCCCTACCTTTTGACCAGAACCTTTTGATCAGAACCCTACATGGAGAATAGGGTGCCATAGGGACGTAGCCTGGCTGAGGCCCAGCTATGCAGTGATCAAAGACCTTGGAGGATGAAATCCAACCCAGTTTCTCTGGAAAGGAGGCTGTAGCATGGCAGGCCGGTGCCCTGTTTCATGCTCCTTCCTGCCCTCTATTGCAGTCAGATGTCACCAAGATCTATTTAAATGAATCACTCTGCTTTGTGCTTGTTGCTCCTGCTTGTCAACAAAGGTCTCCAGCTTTAGCACCACTGCCAAGTAGACCTGTGCGTCAAATATTAAGAGTAGTTTTCTTGTTGTGTTATTGCCGGACATGCTGGTACAAGATAAGCGGTCTACTATTTTTGTCTTTGCTTATTTAGCCTCTCAGACATGAAGACCTGTTAAGCCTGACTGTCTCCTAGTCAGCTATGGATTCGTCACAATTCCTGGAAGATTTGAAGGAAGAAGTGAAACTGAAACTGACTCCTTTGCCCCTTCTTGCCAGTCACGGGATCTCAGAAGGGGTGGATTCTTTTTGAGGAAGTGTGCTGTGGGGGTTGACACAGCTGGCGTGTTTGTCGCTGATGTTAGTCTCACCCAGCTTTAAAGCGCTCCTTCCTGTTAGTGCGTTTTGTTTTGAAAACCACATCAGCTGAACACTGCAGCTCACACAGGATGTGTGCATAGCTGTGGGCCTTCATTTAGGCTTGAGGGGAAACATTCTGCTCTCATTGAACACTACGCCTACTAGGCCTATAGCATGATTGTAGCTTGTAGTGATCAACAACATGCAATTTTGGAACACATTGGCATTCTCAGAAGCTGAATGTTTCTAGCTTTCTGACATGGCTGGTTTGCTATGATCAAAGACCATCTAAAATAAACTGGTCACCTCTTATGTTTGTGCTTTCAAGGCAGGCTGTGGCTTGTCTTCTAAAATCAACTAGACGGGCACCATTTTCATATTGGTGGTCCCAGCATTATTTGTCCTGAGTGCTGGTTGTTCACGGCCCTGTTTGACTGTGTCCCCTGTGTTCTGTCCCCTCTACAGAGCAGATCTTCCAGAACATCCGTCAGGAGTACAGCCGCTACCAGAGGCGACGGCAGCTGGAGGGGGCCTTCAACCAGAGTGAAGCTGCCTGTAGCTCCACCGATGCCCCCAGTTCTACCCTCACCGCCCCCAGCTCCCCGCCAGGTGAGACCCTGCGAGAGAGGGGGGGGGAAAACAACTGCCAAACCCCATCACCACTCATATGGTGTTCAGTGTGAGCACGCAGCGGTAATCCAAACCCCCAAAATTTCAGCCACAGACATTACATAATGATGCTTGGAGTCGGTATATGTTTTTATAGATACCATTGGCTCAAGTCGGTGCCCTCTTTTTGATGTCTCCAAACACACAGACAATGAATTAATTTTGTTTTTTTTATTTACTTTTAACTAGGTAAGTCGGTTAAGAACAAATTCTTATTTACGGTGACTGCCTACCCCGGGCAAACCCCTCCCCTAACTTGAACGACGCTGGGCAAATTGTGCGCCGCTCTATGGGACTCCCGATCACGGCCAGTTGTGATAGAGCCCAGGATCTGCAGTGACTCCTCCTTAGATCTCTGCATCACTCGGGAAACCATCGACTTGAATGCGATTATCTGCCACTCCGTTTGAGTAATTATAGTTCTCTCCTAGTTCGGAGACTATTGCCTGGAATTTAGCTTATGAAAGCTTTGTTCGATTCGAAATGGGTCAAAGTACACTTAAAAGCCCAGGGTATGAATCGTTCAGCCTTCTGGATCCAGCTCCAAGGTCACGAGACTTTGGCAACGGGGCCTCGTTCGTGCCATGTGACCCTCCTTGATGGAATATTAAATTCTGCGGCACACCTAATGTCCATATTCATTTATTTAGAGGTAATGACCTCCCATCTGATTCATTCTGCAAACCATCTATTTTCTGTGACAAATGTTTTTTATTATAATAATAATATAGGGTTTATTTTAAATATTTTGATAGTTCCTTACTCATTATGGTTAAGTTGTTTGTACCCCTTAGGAGCGTCCCAAGAATCTGCGCAAGAAATAAGAAAATTAAGCTCTGGTATGTTTTTTTACTATGTTTCTTTTGGGCTGAAGTTGCGACCACGGACACCGTCATGTTTGTTTCTATAGCAGAGGCTCTGGTATAGCTAACCCAGAGCCATGTGTATATACAAATAAAAGCCTAATCAGACTTGCCTGAGCTAATGGTTTTCAGACTAAGTAAAATGATACAAATTCCTTTTGCTCGTGCCATTTTCATGTTTGAGACCAGCCACCTGGAAAGCTGAAACTGGGGATTATTTCTGTCTAATAAAGCCCTCTTGTGGGTAGAAACTCAATCTGATTGGCAGGTCCTGGCTCCCCAGTAGGTGGGCCTATGCCCACCCATGGCTGAACACCTGAGTTCTTGCTTGCCGTCTATTCCTAGAGAGGACATTGTGAACTCTGACCTGGGCAATGTCAGCCTATTTAAAATCTCACTGTGTCCCAGGTGCCTCGAGGAAGGACCAGCCGTCGTTCACACTGAGGCAGGTGAGCTACCTGTGCGAGCGCTTGCTCAAAGACCATGAGGAGAAGATCCGGGAGGAGTATGAACAGATCCTCAACACAAAACTTGCAGGTACAGACAGCACATTGCATATCACCATCCTTAAACCTCAGTCAGAAGGGCTTTTCACATTACTTAGCCAAACCGAGCCGAAACAAGCTGAGCTGGCATGGTTACGCATCAACTGTAGATGCTGGATCCATGCTAAAAATGTCAGCTAGCGGTGGTTCGGGTCAACACGATAGTGTGAAAATGGCTTTAGTTTGTTCCTTCTGTCTTAAGAAAAATCTTAAATGTTATGGCACCCTGTGTGCAATAGGAGAGGCCTATTTGCTGCTCCCCCAGAACACATTTAATGCCTTGATCTAATGTCCTGCTGTTTTTGTTTAATTAAGGGCTGCTCTTGGCAGATATGAATTTATAGACTAGACACTACTAGCCAAGACTGCTAATATTTATAGAATATAAATCTGCTCTGACTGGAATGATCAACCGTTTAGGTGATGTTTAGTGAAGGCTGAAGCACCAAGTATTCTTTTTTTTGCATCACATGTAGAAAGGACACCAATATGTGTTGATATATATCTGGTACTTGAATCTGCACCTTCACAGTTTTGTACTAATCCAACAGCCATTTTGATCTTCTGTTACAGAACAATACGAATCTTTTGTGAAATTCACACAAGACCAGATCATGCGAAGATACGGCGCAAGGCCTGCTAGTTGTAAGTATCAGGAGTTTGTCTTCACATTCTACCCATACACAATTTTGCTTCTGAAGAGTAAACAAAGCAATCCCTACAGCCACATAAAATAGATTTCTCTGTTCAGAGTTCTAATGCATTATCTTGTCATCTCATTTCTGTCTTCATGCTGTTTTCATCCATTATTCATCCCTCTGTTTCAGATGTCTCTTGAATTCCCCATCGACGAGGTACCAGCTTTTCTCACAAGATGGCTGCTCTTCTACTGCCCCTTCCTCAACTAGATTTGTGTTTTTTTAATGCTTTTTTGGGTGCCATGGTTTATCCATTTTTATTATTTTTTATTTTTTGTCAAACTGTCTGCTGGCCAAAGCGCTATAGATATGCTATTGCTCTGGATTTTTGACGAAAGCAGCTCTGTCGTTCTCCCCAGTGCTGTAGTGGCTTTTCTGATCCTTCTGTATTATAATGTGCCAGCACTGCCCCCTCTGCAGAAGCTGTATTACTAAAGCCCCCTGGCCTCATCCAACCAGGTTCTTTATCTTTTCCAACTCTTTACCTGAGGATGTGGAATTCTTTTGAAAATAAAATTTCTGTGATTTAAAATGGTTTCCCTCAAAGACTTTTTTGTTATGTTTTGTTGAACAAACTGTTTTGGTCTTTTTTAATTATAAAGTAAATGACTAAGTTAGTATTTTGTCAAAGGAAGGTTTATTTGTGCAGTGCATATGTGCTTTGAGGTTGCATAATCAGTTGAAGACCATTACAGTGCATTCGGAAAGATTTCAGACCCCTTCACTTTTTCCACATTTTGTTACGACACAGCCTTGTTCTACAATTAGGTAAATACATCAATTTTTTTTACACATTTATTAAAGCGTAACAGACCTTATTCATACCTTTTGCAAAATACTTGATATTGAGCTCCGATGCATCCTGTTTCCATTGTTTCTACAACTTGGACTCCACATGTGGTAAATAAAATTGATCGAACATGATTTGGAAATGAGCACACACCTGTCTATATAAGGTCCTACAGTTGACAGTGCATGTCAGAGCAAAAACCAAGCCATGTGGTCGAAGGAATTGTCCGTAGAACTCAGACAGGATTGTGTCGAGGCACGGATTTTTCAGAAGGACCACCATCTCTGCAGCACTCCACCAATCAGGCCTTTTTGGTTGTGGCCAGAAGGAAACCACTCTAAAAGGCACATGACAGCCTGCTTGGAGTTTGCCAAAAGGCACCTGAAGGACTCAGACCATGAGAAACAAGATTCTCTGGTCTGATGAAAACAAAATTGAACTCTGGCCTGAATGCTAAGTGTCACGTCTGGGGGGGGGGAACAGGCAGTACCAATACCATTCTACGGTGAAGCGTGGTGGCAGCAGCTTGCTATGGGGATGTTAAGCGGCAGGGATGAGGAGACTAGTCCGGATCGAGGGAAAGATGAACGGAGTAAAGTACAAACAGCTAAAAGTTGACAAATTCATTTTCACACCGTCTGCTGCCTCAGTGTCCAGATATTTTTGTCAGATGTTACACTGAGGTATAATTACAAGCATTCCATAAGTGTCAGGCTTTTATTGACAATTACATGAAGTTGATGCAGAGTCAATATTTGCAGTGTTGACCCTTCAAGATCTCTGCAATCTGCCCTGGCATGCTGTCAATTAACTTCTGGGCCACATCCTGACTGATGGCAGCCCATTCTTGCATAATCAATGCTTGGAGCTTGTCAGAATTTGTGAGTTTTTGTTTGTCCACCTGCCTCTTGAGGATTGACCACAAGTTCTCAATGGGATTAAGGCCTGGGAGTGTCCTGGCCATGGACCCAAAATATCAATATTTTGTTCTCTGAGCCACTTAGTTATCACTTTTGCCTTATGGCAAGGTGCTCCATCATGCTAAAGGCATTGTTTGTCACAACTTTCTGGATGGTTGGGAGAAGTTGCTCTCGGAGGTGTTGGTACCATTCTTTATTCATGGCTGTGTTCTTAGGCAACATTGTGAGTGAGTCCAGTCCCTTGGCTGAGAAGCAACCTCAAACATGAATGGTCTCAGGATGCTTTACTGTTGGCATGACACAGGACTGATAGTAGCGCTCACCTTGTCTTCTCCGGACAAGCTTTTTCCGGATGCCACAAACAATCAGAAAGGGGATTCATCAGAGAAAATGACTTTACCCCAGTCCTCAGCAGTCCAATCCCTGTACCTTTTGCAGAATATCAGTCTTTCCCTGATGTTTTTCCTGGAGAGAAGTGGCTTTTTTTGCTGCCCTTCTTGACACCAGGCCATCCTCAAAGTCTTCACCTCACTGTGCGTGCAGATGCGCTCACACCTGCCTGCTGCCATTCCTGAGCAAGCTCTGTACTGGTGGTGCCCTGATCCAGCAGCTGAATAAACTTTAGGAGACGGTCCTGGCGCTTGCTGGACTTTCTTGGGCACCCTGAAGCCTTCACAACAATTGAACCATTCTCCTTGAAATTCTTGATCTGATAAATGGTTGATTTAGTTGCAATCTTACTGGCAGCAATAAAGCCCCTTGCCTGAAGCCCTTTTTGTGCAAAGCAATGATGACTGCACATGTTTCCTTGTAGGTAACCATGGTTGACAGAGGAAGAACAATGATTCCAAGTACCACCCTCCTTTTGAAGGTTCCAGTCTGTTATTCGAACTCAATCAGCATGACAGAGTGATCGCCAGCCTTGTCCTCGTCAACACTCACACCTGTGTTAGAGAGAATCACTGACATGATGTTAGTTGGTCCTTTTGTGGCAGGGCTGAAACGCAGTGGAAATGTTTTGGGGGGATTCAGTTCATTTGCATGACAAAGAGGGACTTTGCAATTAATTGCAATTCATCTGATCACTCTTCATATCATTCTGGAGGCAGCAGACTTTGTGAAAATTAATATTTGTGTTCATTCTCAAAACATTTGGCCACGACTGTACATGCCACCATTGACTGAGGCTGGCACTAAAACCACACTCAATGAGCTGTATTCCGCCGTAAGCAAACAGGAAAACGCTCATCCAGTGGCGGTGCTCCTAGTGGCCAGGGACTTAAATCAGTTTTACCTCATTTCTGTCAGCATGTTAAATGTGCAACCAGAGGGAAAACATTTCTAGACCACCTTTACTCCACATGTACAAAGCTCTCCCTCACCCTCCATTTGGCAAATCTGACCATAACTCTATCCTCCTGATTCCTGCTTACAAGCACAAATTAAAGCAGGAAGCACCAGTGACTCGGTCTATAAAAGAAATGGTCAGATGAAGCAGATGCTAAACTACAGGACTGTTTTGTTCCGGACGACTGTGTGATCACGCTCTCCGCAGCTGATGTGAGTAAGACCTTTAAACAGGACAACATTCACAAGCCCGATGGGCCAGACTGATTACCAGGACGTGTACTTCGAGCATGTGCTGACCAACTGGCTGAGTATGTAATACCAACATGTTTCAAGCAGACCACCATAGTCCCTGTGCCCAATAACACTAAGGTAACCTGCCTAAGTGACTACCGACCTGAAGCACTGACGTCTGAAGCCATGAAGTGCTTTGAAAGGCTGGCTCACATCAACACCATTATCCCAGAAACCCTAGACACACTCCAAATAGCATACCGCACCAACAGATCCACAGATGATGCAATCTCTATTGCACTCCACACTGCCTTTTCCCACTTGGACAAAAGGAACACCTATGTGAAAAATACTATTCATTGATAACAGCTCAGCATTCAACACCATAGTGCTCTCAAAGCTCATCACTAAACTAAGGACCCTGGGACTAAACACCACCTCCCTCTGAAACTGGATCCTGGACTTCCTGATGGGCCGCCCCCCAGGTGGTAAGGGTAGGTAACAACACATCCGCCACGCTGATCCTCAACACGGGGGCCCCTCAGGTTGTGCGTGCTCAGTCCCCTCCTGTACTCCCTGTTCACTCATGACTGCACGGCCAGGCATGACTCCAACACCATCATTAAGTTTGCTGATGACAACAATGGTGGCCTGATCACCGACAACAATGAGACAGCCTATAGGGAGGTCAGAGACCTGACCATGTGGTGCAAGGTCAACAACCTCTCCCTCAATGTGATCAAGACAAAGGAGATGATTGTGGACTACAGGAAAAGGAGGACTGAGCACGCTCCCCATTCTCATCAACGGGGCTGTAGTGGAGCAGGTTGAGAGCTTCAAGTTCCTTGGTGTCCACATCACCAACAAACTAACATGGTCCAAGCACACCAAGACCGTTGTGGAGAGGGCACAACAAAACCTATTCCCCCTCAAGAGACTTTAGACTTTAGTTCATGGGTCCTCAGAACATCAAAAGGTTTTACAGCTGCACCATCGAGAGCATCCTGACAGGTTGCATCATTGTCTGATATAGAAACTGCTCGGCCTCTGACCGCAAGGCACTACAGAGGGTAGTGCGTACAGCCCAGTTCATCACTGGGGCCAAGCTTCCTGCCATCCAGGACCTCTGTACCAGACGGCGGCAGAGGAAGGCCCTAATAATTGTCAAAGACTCCAGCCACCCTAGTCATAGACTATTGTCTATACTACCGAATGGGAAGCGGTACCGGAGCGCCAAGTCTAGGTCCAAGAGGCTTCTAAACAGCTTCTACCCCCAAGCCGTAAGACTCCTGAACACCTGATCAAATGGCTACCCAGACTATTTGCATTGCCCCCCCCCACGCTCTTCTGTTACTCTTTTATTATCTATGCATAGGTCACTTTAATAACTAACTACATGTACATCATTATCTCAATTACCTCAACGCCGGTCCCCCCCCGCACATTGACTCCGTACCGGTACCCCCTTTACATAGCCCCGTTATTGTTATTTACTGCTGCTCTTTAATTATTTGTTATTTTTATCTCTTACTTTTTGGGGGATTTTATTCTAAGTATGATTTTAGCCTTCTAAGTGAGATAATGGCGTTTCATATAAACCTGGGCCCAGTCAGTAACCATGCCCACGTGAGCCCAGACATTGTGTTGGCGTGATGGAACGTCCCAAAGACCAGAGTGCTTAAAAGGACTTGCTAACGAAATTTACATTAGACCAAAACATGCCGGGTTGCTGCCGGCGTGCAAAGTGATCCTAGCTGTACCCTGAATAATCAACCATTGAGACCAGAGAACGTGAGGCCGAGGTCCACACATTGAAATGGTTAGAACCTTTGTAAAACCAGACCAAAACATGAAACTTTGCATGTAAAGTAGCCTAGGACATTCAACCAAAGATGAGAGGGAAGGACAGATCCCTCTGAACACCATGTGCTACACCTGAAGTAACCATTCTACAGAACACTCCAGAACGGAAGAAAGCCTACAACTAGGAAGGACATTGTGACCTCTGGTGGACAACCAGAGACTTACATTGAAGCACTTCCCATAGACGGATCGAGTGGTTTCAACAGACGACAGAGAAAGACATCTACGTGTAAATACAGTGCCTTGCGAAAGTATTCGGCCCCCTTGAACTTTGCGACCTTTTGCCACATTTCAGGCTTCAAACATAAAGATATAAAACTGTATTTTTTTGTTAAGAATCAACAACAAGTGGGACACAATCATGAAGTGGAACAACATTTATTGGATATTTCAAACTTTTTTAACAAACCAAAAACGGAGAAATTGGGCGTGCAAAATTTTTTGTTAGTCCCCTAAGGACCTGTTTTCATTGTATTATGTATGTAATCAATAACCTATGCTGTGTGTGTTTACATATTCTGTGTGATTTAGTTAGTTAGTTAGTTAATAAATAATTAAGCCAATTTGTGTATCGTTGATTCGTCACTTAGGTTAGGGTTATGCAGATATCCAAGGATTATGCAACGTTCAGAATGAGACTGGTGAGGTAATAATTTATAATTGACTGTTATTTATGTAAGAGATCTTTAGAGTTTAAGTCGGGAGATAGTAACTTGGTAAACAACTGTTCCTGTGATGCCCCAAATTCCTAATGAGTTAATTGTTACATGATTAATTTAAACATGCTATGTAATTATTCGATAAAAAGCAGTCATCACATTAATGATAGTCACGCCAACAGACAGGTGTGCCTATACAAATAATGTCCAATCAATCAATTGTATTTACCAGAGGTGGACTCCAATAAAGTTGTAGAAACATCTCAAGGATGAGATCAATGGAAAAAAGGATGCACCTGAGCTCAATTTTGAGTCTCATAGCAAAGGGTCTGAATACTTATGTAAATAAGTTTTATTTTAATGCATGCCAATTATTGACTCATGAGCCAATGCACTTTGCGTCTAAAGGTCTATACCCAGAAAGCAACTAGCCAATAACAGCCCTGACTGACAGTTTGACTACCTTTCTAAAAGGGACATTTAGGTCAAAGTTTTGACCTTCTAACAGTTGTGGGCTCCGGTTACCTTTTGGCCCAAACAGCTTATACCAGTGTTTCTCAAACTACTATTTAGAGTACATCCAACTGTTCCAGTTAATAGTCCACTGACAGCAGTGGGATTCAAACCCACGCCCCCGAAGAGATTGGTGCCTTGATCCAGCGACTTAGACCGCTCGGCTGTCACACCCCCTAGGGATCTCTCACTCTCCCTCTCTCTGCCTCTGCCTCTCTGCCTCTCTGCACCTCTGCCTCTCTGCACCTCTGCACCTCTGCGCCTCTGCCTCTCTGCGCCTCTGCCTCTCTGCGCCTCTGCCTCTCTGCGCCTCTGCCTCTCTGCGCCTCTGCCTCTCTGCGCCTCTGCCTCTCTGCGCCTCTGCGCCTCTGCCTCTCTGCGCCTCTGCCTCTCTGCACCTCTGCCTCTCTCTGCCTCTCTGCGCCTCTGCCTCTCTGCGCCTCTGCCTCTCTGCACCTCTGCCTCTCTCTGCACCTCTGCACCTCTGCCTCTCTCTGCCTCTCTGCGCCTCTGCCTCTCTCTGCCTCTCTGCGCCTCTGCCTCTCTGCGCCTCTGCCTCTCTGCACCTCTGCCTCTCTGCACCTCTGCCTCTCTCTGCCTCTCTGCACCTCTGCCTCTCTCTGCCTCTCTGCACCTCTGCCTCTGCCTCTCTGCACCTCTGCCTCTCTCTGCCTCTCTGCGCCTCTGCCTCTCTGCACCTCTGCCTCTCTCTGCCTCTCTGCGCCTCTGCCTCTCTGCACCTCTGCCTCTCTCTGCCTCTCTGCGCCTCTGCCTCTCTGCACCTCTGCCTCTCTGCACCTCTGCCTCTCTCTGCCTCTCTGCGCCTCTGCCTCTGCTCCCTTGGATTCCCCTCCGGACCCGTTTACCCTGTCCCAACCCAGCACACTCCAACCTCAGCCTCCACATCTGGTTTCCTACAACTCATCCAAGCTTCCCTGGATCTGCACTCCATATCTCCCTGTGTTACATAAATACCTTGGTTCATTCATCTCTGTTTCCTCGTCTGAGTCTCCTCTTGGGTCCCCCTGTTCTGCTCCGCTTAACAGTGGCTTCTGCATTATGTCACATGGATGACGCTGGAGAGACGAAGAAGGTAGGGGGAGTAAAACATTTAATAAATAACGAACATGGAACAAAAAAGGAACAGCATCAGCAAACAGGTGACACAAAGAAAAGACAATCAATGCATCAGCAGGGAACAGAGCTGGGGAACTGACAAATACAGGGGAGGTAATAAACAGGTGATGAGTGAGTCCAGGAGAATACAATATCGCTGATGTGTGTAACAAGGGAAGGCAGGTGTGCGTAATTGATGATGGCAGGAGTGCGTGATGCAGGGCAGCCTGGCGCCATCGTGCGCCAGGGGGGAATAGCGGGAGCAGATGTGACAGTACCCCCCCCTCTAGAACAGCTAGATTCAGGCAAGAGTGTCACAGGGTGGTATTGAATGTGTCACTGTCAGTCACCTTGATTACACAAAATGATCTTTACACCTACGCTGTAAAATGTAATTCATAGGCTGGGTTGTAGCAACCTCATGATGGGTACAGGGAACATTTGAGTATCATTTAGTAGACTTAACCTATCGATGTTTCATTGCCCAGGGTGAATGGAATATGTATGACACTCATCCAATATCTGTAATAGAAATAAGGCCATGCTCATAAAAAATCATCATCCTCCCTCATCTTAAACGGCACTGACCGCCAATGAACCTGACCACAAAGTCACAAAAAATGCTGATCTCCAGAAGACACAGGTGTAGACAATATGAGAGCCAGTCATCCCTCTGAAGTTCTTTACCAGGTCTTATTCAGTCCTCTAGTCAGTTATCTACAGTACTTGACCCATAATATCACACCATTAAGCCCTTACAACCGCCAACCGCTACCGCCTGGACGGACGGACGGACGCACGCACACACGCACACACAGAGAGAGAACATTCAAGAATAGCAAAGCACCCTTTACTGGCTCAAACAGCCAACCAATCAACATGTTACCCAACCGTTGGGGGGGGTGGAATTGAAGATAGGGAACTGCAGTTGGCTTTGTGCCTCACGGATTGAGTGCCTCTCTCGGCGGGCATATGCTCACATGCCCCCCTCCGTGCAAAGCGAGCTAGCACAGGTAACAAAAGTTCATACAGGCGCTCTCTCCTACAGAGTTGCGCATACAGACCCAGCTGGCTCCTCCTGAGTCATTGCAGATAGCCTTGGAGATGGCTTTGGAGAGGGAGCTGGTGTGGGCTGGAGCTTCAGCTGGGGCTTTGATGGGGGTGCAGGGAGACAGACCCACTGTGCGGGCTGGGGGGCAGAGCAGCCCAGAGCTGGAAAAGCCTGCATGGGTGGCTGAAATGACTGAACTCATTCATGCTGTGTCACTACAGGCGGCACGAAACGCCCTGATCCCAGGGTCTGCTGGGGGTGTGGCCAGCCAGGCCATCTGCGCCGGGATTGCCCCATGTCCCCCAGAGCTCAGGGAAACGGCTCGGGGTCCGCATAGACCGGGTAGTGTGGACCCCTGGCTCTCTTTCCCAACCACCATCATCTTCAGGAGGAGCCCACCGGCACAGACGGGGAAGCAAGGCTCCACTTCCCCCAGAAGCAGATGAGGGCAAGCTGATGGAGCCTTTTGCTGTGGTGGGCTGGACCTGTGTTGGGGACATTTGTCATGCCCCTGTCACTGTGGAGGGGGGACACTGGGTCCACACTGCCCTGGTGGACACTGGGTCCACACTAACCCTGGTGAGGCCGGATATTATGCGAGGTTGGACTCAGTTTGAGTCCACAACTGTGCAGCTCCACACAGTCCACAGGTGAGCTGGCACCCATGAAAGGGAAGGGACTAATGACTCTGACAGTAGGGGGCAGGTCTGTGCATCATCCTGTGTGGGTGGCGGCTGTGCAGGACCCTTGTATCCTGGGGTTGGACTTTCTTAGGACACAGGCTGCCAGTTAGACCTGAATGGGGGCACACTAAGCTTCCAGGGAGGGCCGGTAGTCACCATGCCCCCTCCCCGAATGTCACATTCACTCAACCCAACAAACCCTTTACTCCAACAGTTAAAGCAGCAGAGACTCATGGCTGCCCCCCCCCCTCCCCCACATCTGTGTGTGACTTTCCCCAGCCCCTCTGTCACCTACGGCTGTGTGTTACATTCCCCCAGCTACCTCCACGACACATCCATTCGTGAGCCCGGGCCGCGCCCCCCCAGCCCAGCTACCCCAGATGGGAGAGTAGAGGACACTGTCTGCAGTGAGGGAGATATGGGGAGGAACTGTGTTGGTCTTGACCCCGAGCAGCAGGAACGATTGTGGCAGTTGTTGTTTGAATTCAGAGACAGCTTTGCGCTGAGTTAGGAAGAGGTGGGTCAGACTCATCTGGTGCAGCCTGAGATTGACACAGGTGATGCTCGGCCCATCAAGATGCGTCCCCGCCGTATCCCGCTGGCACGCCAGGAGGCGGCAGACAAGGCTGTGTTGGAGATGCAGCGGGCAGACTTCAACGAGCCCTCAGATAGCCCCCAGTCATCATGGTTCCTAAGAAAGCTGAGGTTCTGTGCAAACTACAGGCGGCTGACTGAGGTAACCAGGAAGGACTCATACCCCATACCCCGTATCGATGAGTCGCTGGACCTGGTTAGGGGGTCCTCCTGGTTCTCCTCACTAGACCTCAGCAGTGGCTACTGGCAGGTGCCCCTCTCCCCAGAGGCCAGAGCCAAAACTGTGTTCTCCACCAACAGAGGACACTGGCAGTTCCTGTGCTTCGGCCTGCGCAACGCTCCAGCTACTTTTGAGTGTTTGATTGACAGGGTGCTGGATGACATCCTCTGACAGCAGTGTCTGGTATACCTCGATGACATCCTGGCCCATGGCAGCTCCTTCCAATCAGCCCGGGGGGCGCTACGGCATGTGCTGGAGCGGGTGGCTGCCTCAGCTCTGAAGCTCCACCCCGAGAAGTGCCACTTCATGAGGAGAGAGGTGTCCTGCTTGGGCCACCGAGTGGGGAAGGAGGGTATCAGCACCATGGAGGACAAAGGTGGGGGCTATCCGAGACTGGCCCACCTCCACCGACCAGCATCAGCTGGAGAGATTCCTGGGCCTGCCCTCGTACTACAGGAGGTTTGTCCTAGGCCTGCCCTCGTACTACAGGAAGTTTGTCCTAGGCCTGCCCTCGTACTACAGGAGGTTTGTCCTAGGCCTGCCCTCGTACTACAGGAGGTTTGTCCTAGGCCTGCCCTCGTACTACAGGAGGTTTGTCCTAGGCCTGCCCTCGTACTACAGGAGGATTGTCCTAGGCCTGCCCTCGTACTACAGGAGGTTTGTCCTAGGCCTGCCCTCGTACTACAGGAGGTTTGTCCTAGGCCTGCCCTCGTACTACAGGAGGTTTGTCCTAGGCCTGCCCTCGTACTACAGGAGGTTTGTCCTAGGCCTGCCCTCGTACTACAGGAGGTTTGTCCTAGGCCTGCCCTCGTACTACAGGAGGATTGTCCTAGGCCTGCCCTCGTACTACAGGAGGTTTGTCCTAGGCCTGCCCTCGTACTACAGGAGGTTTGTCCTAGGCCTGCCCTCGTACTACAGGAGGTTTGTCCTAGGCCTGCCCTCGTACTACAGGAGGTTTGTCCTAGGCCTGCCCTCGTACTACAGGAGGTTTGTACGGGGCTTCTCAAGCGTCGCCCCTGAACCGCCTGCTGCCACAGGACAAGGCCTTAACTTGGACAGTGGAGTGTGAGGAGGCCTTCAACACCCTCAAACGTGCACTGATCGGGGCCCCCGTGCTCGCCCCCCTGACCTCACCTTGCCCTTATCCTGGACACAGACACAAGCAATGTGGGCATGGGTGGGGTGCTGGCTCAGGTGGGGCCAGAGGGGGAGAGAGTGGTGGCGTACTTCAGCAAAACATTTGACAAACATGAGCGCCGCTACTGTGTCACCTGGCGGGAGCTCTTGGCTGTTGTGGCTTCCATCAAACACTTCAAGTACTTCCTGGGTGGCCCGCCCTTTACTGTAAGGACTGACCACTCTGCTCTCCAGTGGCTCATGTCCTTCAGAGAGCCAGAGGGGCAGGTGGCATGCTGGTTGGAGGAGCTTCAGCCGTACGACTTCACAGTGGTGCACAGGGCAGGGGCACGCCACTCCAACGCCGACGCCATGTCCCGTCGGCCCTGTATTGCAGACGTGTTCCGTGAGCGGAGAGAGGGACGTGAGAGAGAGCTGTGTGCAGAGGGGGTCTGTGCCACAGTGTGTCGGGCGAGCGGGCCTGTCTGCTGTGAGCTGCAGACTGTCGATGTGGCTGAATGGGGGCAGCAGCAGGGACGGGACACTGACCTACAGCCAGTGTTAGAGTGGGTAGAGGCGCAGCTGAGGCCACCGTGGGAAGAGGTTGCAGCGCTCTCACTCGCGACCAAAGGGTTGTGGTCAAAGTTTGAGAGATGGCTGATGGCGTGCTACAGTGGGCATGGAAGGAGTCAGCTACAGGAGAGGAGAGGTGGCAGGTGGTGGTCTCAAAAGCACTGCGGGAGGCTGTGCTCCAGAGCACTCATGGGGGGGGTGGGGACTGGACACTTTGGGGTCACAAAAACACTCCGCCGCCTCCGTCAGGAGTTTTACTGGGGGCAGCACAAGAGGGATGTGGAGGACTTTTGCCGCCACTGTGACAACTGCACAGCGAGAAAGGATCCCCCAGGCTGCTCTCATGCTCAGCTCCAACAGTTCCCAGTGGGGGCTCCCATGGAGAGGGTGAGAGTGGATGTAGTTGGGCTGTTCCCCACCACAGACAGTGGAAACCCCTTGGTGCTCATAGCCATGGACTATTGGCCCCGAGGCCTATGCTCTGCCTGACCAGGAGGCAGAGACCATCGTCGACACTCAGCGGGGATGTAATGGAGCATTGGAAGTTAAGACCAGGTTTAGCCATTGTTCTCTCTCTTACGTCTGGCCTTCACAAGAGGTCACGGTGGTTTTATTGGGTGTCCATTTATTTGGCGTGGGCTACGGCCAAACAGCAGCCTGTGTGAAGTTGGGTTAATAAACCGTAAATTCGTAAACTCAAGCCTCTGTCTGGACAATTGTTCCTTTATGATCTAGCCAGGTCATTACAATACATAAAAAAGTTGTACTTTAAATGCAAATGTTTAATAGCATTCTTTTTCATAACAAACCAATGCATTTTTTATATACATTGTGGTTAAAGTAGAGTATGATTTAATTTAATAATTTAATGAGAATTGTTTTAACACCAGCCATAGTAAAACTATTGCAAACTGTTTGTCTTTAAAAAATACAAAACATTTTTTTTTTAAAGAGCCGTTTGGGAGCCAAAAGCTCTTTTTGTTGATCTGAACCGAACGAGCTGGCTCACTGAAAAGGGCCGGAATGCCCATCACTATTAAGGGGAAGTGTGTCTGCACTCGTGCGGCAGCGGCAGGTGCACGAGACAAAACTTTACTAGCATCATAGCATACATATCGGTGAATCGTTGTGACATATCGAATAGGATTTCTAGTGTAATCAATGTGTGATAACTACGTAAAAAATGTATCAACGTGTTAAATGATTATGTGACGTGCAGTCAGTCATATTCAGGTCCCGATTGGTGAACAAGCTTATTTGACATGTCAAATAGTGTTATTTGACGTATATCTTGTTTGACAAGCAAAGACCCAAATGGCGTTCCATATCCGAATGCACTCTGTGACTTGAGGAGTTATCAGGTTGGGGGTAACTATTGTGACAATTCCAAAATGTCTATTTTAACACTACTTCCTACCCCCATGGGCACTTATGAAGATCTGAGAGGATTGGTGTATACAGTGTTGCCAACTAATTTTCAGGGTAAGTTGCTAGAGGCAGGTTGATTTGTTGCTAAAAGTTGCTAAACGACGTTGTGATGTCTTTGCGTGATAACGTCAAATGCGTCATTACGTAGAATACACAATAACGTTACTCAAATTGACTGGCCATCTCTGCAAAAAATATGATTTGACATTTGTTCAGGTACAGACTCACACTCTTTTCTGTACTTCTGGCTGTACAGTTTTGATTGAGACATGGTGATTGATGTTGTAAGCTCTGTTCAAGATCAAACATTCGTGACCAACTATATTCCTTGGGTTTGGCTGTCAAATCCGTGCTGCTGCAGTCATCCAACAATGATTTGCAATTTGCTGAAATTGCTTCTGGCCTGCTGCTGCATGTGCACGAGCTGAGCGCCTGCTGCAAACGTCACTCACAATGCACTTTTGCAGCCAGGCACGTGTGTTGTGACTGAGTGTGTGACAGAGAATATCGTTTTTTGTGTCATTTAGAGGGAAAATGCATGCATTTGAGTCACTTTTCAAAAGTTGCTAAAAGTTCCAAATACATTTTTAAAAGTAGCTAAATTTGTTGCTAGGTGCTGTTTGAAAAAAGGTTGCCAGGGTAGTCTGAAAAGTTGCTAAATCTAGCAACAAATTTGCTAAATTGGCATCACTGGGTGTATATGTGAAAATCAACAAGCAGCCCAATAGTCAGTACATGTAAAACTTTGAAAAATTAAATAATTATGGGTGTCTCTCTTTTGTAATGGGCTCTTACACCCTCTAGTGGTACAACTCGTATTGTGCAGAAATTGCATTGATAGGATGCTTGATAGTACAACAAGCTTTTCCTTTGGAACAATTAAAATATTTGAACACCAGAATCGTTGATAAACAAGTATATGACTCGTTTGTCTGTGGTCCACAAAACAACGATGCATATCACACTTGTAATAATATGTTGTTGATGGAGGACATTTCATCAATGGGGACCTCCAGCCAAAGCCTCAAGCCCATGATGGCGTCACCGGTCTCAGGTGTTACCGGAAGCGCAGGTGAGTTGTTGCAAAATGCCTGCGAAATTTGCGCTACATTCAACTTTTTAGATTTATGAAATGAGATTCAGTAGTCTATTCGTTTCAAGTGGGGGTGCTTCAGTGGTTTGTTTGGAAAAGGAAGGAAGTTCGTAGCAGGAAAAGCGAAGGGAGGTCTATAATTATCTCAAGTCATTTATCAGAATTGACCGTCATTTTCCCAAGGACAGTAGTGAGGATTTTACGCGCCTTGGAATGTCCGGACTGTTTTAGAATTGCTTGAAAATATAAAAACAAAATAAAAAGTATTAAAGAGAAACTTCTACAGTAATTGATATATTTTAAGATGCTAGTGGAAACGTTGAGTTGAATCATTTTACACGACAGCACTACCAACCAGTAACGTTACGTAAGTTACTTCTAAACTTTCCAAACACCATTGCCTGCTATATAGGCCTCTGTTATTACGGAAAATGTGTAGACCAACTTCTGTACTGAATGGGACATGATCATGTGTGTGTGGGTTACGTTTACATGGTTCATATACAGGTAAATTGGAAAAAAAAGCCACATTGTCAAAAAAAGGGCTAAGGAAAATTCACTTTGAAATTGTATTGATGGGCTTGTATTTCTGTCACTCATATTGACCCTACAGTGGTAGACTCCAAAGTAGTCCAATATATCAGCCATTGATGTATTAGGCCAGGGTTCCCCAATGGGCGGTCGGAAATTTATTTGTACCCCCCCCCCAGATTAAAAAAACTGTTACCCAGTATTCCCATACATTAATGGCATATGTGATTGTATCCCAATGTAATCAATGTTTTAATTATTGTTTTTGCCAAATACTATATCTGTTTGGGATTCTTGCAGTAAATTTTCTGGCCCCATGACCATCAGCTCAAGTAAATATCATCCCATGGCTGAATGTAATTGGGGAGCCCTTTATTAGGATAATTCCAAAAAGCATCTGCTCTGTGTTCCAGGAAGATTTGTATAGCTACTGTAATTGTCCCTAGAGACAACAATTGTATACGTCAAAGCTGAACTTCAGCTCTTTCTCATGTTTATCACAGCATCAAATACCTCACTAATGTGTCGTTAACCCTGTAGCTACTCAACCAATAATTCGGAAGACAATATCTCACCCTTAGTTTTGTTAATCTGACGCAAACCCAACCCATTTAACACAACATACACTCTTAACAAATCAATTGCTGTTACATTGAATGGTGCAATCCTCACCTTTTTATGGTTTTATTCCATAAGAAAATCCTCTGCCTGTGGTCTAGTTTCCCAGACACAGATGAAGTCCAATTTAATCCGTGTCTAGGAAACCAGTGTCTATCGATACAATACTGAAAAGACAATGACATACTTTCATAGAGATCTGAAATGTATTGTGTTCTTCCCTGTCAATTCATTTGACTGTAGGACTCATCCACTCTATTTGTCTAGGCTACGATCTGAGTGATGGACAGAGACATTGAAGAGCAGGACCCCCTCGCTGTAGACCCTGTAGACAGAGATGGGAGACAGATGGGGGGTGCGGGAGGTGATGATGACGGGAATAGGAAGGTTGGATGCTGCGAGAGGTTCCATCGCTCCATCTCCAAGTGGATGCTTCCGGAAGAACTCCACGAACAGTACCGGGAGCGAGCCAACTGCTGCCCCCCTCCCATCTTCATCATCCTCATCAGCATCGGAGAGGTGAGGGTTAAAACGCATCATGGTTTATACGCATCCTACTAATGGCAGCGCAGCATTGACAACAAGTAGCCTCTTTTGCATCTGCATACGTTGTTATGATTGTGTTATACCTGAGTGAATTTTCGATTTCAGGAAATGCTCTGGACATGGTATTTAAAGAGAGAGGTGCAGCTGATATTATATCTCCACCATGGTTCATTGGACAAAGCCTATGGTGAAATGAATTTAAAAAAAATAAATGCCAGAAATAAGGTCTGTGGTAAACACAGGCTTAGGAGATCTTATATGTTTTGTTCTATGAGATAATCTTAATCAGCTAATGTCACTTTTTGTGAGTTTTGAAGCACATAAAGTACAAAGGCTTCATAATTCATAAAGGTCATTTTAACTGACCTATTATCTCTTGGAATACAACGTCTCTCCTTGGCCTGTGTTAACCTCAGACCTTATTTTCTATGTTTATCCCAAAACCCTATTCTTTCCCCATTAATTTCCCCCATAGGAATGGCTGAACGAACCAGAGGGAACTCATTTCCGTTTTTTAGGACTACAAGCTGGCGAGCTCGATTAAATGGCCAACCATTGGTATTTGTGTATTCACACTCTCTGAGTTTGGATGTGGCTAAGGTCCAAACTGAAGAGCTCTTGTACCAGACATTCCTCTCTCTCCTACTACTGTGGGAGGTCTCGGCCAGCTTATCCATCTCAATGTCTGAATTCATCCAAGATTCTTAGAGCAATCCCTAGACCTATGCGTTGGCTCAATGAAAATAGAGTTTGAGCACAATTAACATTGGGACCAGGGTTTAAGGCTATCCTCCCAAGGAATTGATTGTAATCATACACCACGTACACCGTGCCCATGACATTTCCCAGATATTTTAGTAGTATGGTGAGCTTGTTATGGCAAAATAATTGAGATGTGTGTTAGTTATTAAAGGTGAAATGAGTCTGTGAGTAGAAAAATGTGCGACGTCGACACAGTTTGTTAAAGGAATTTGTCTAGTGTTCTCTCTGCTCTTCTCATTAACTTTGTTGCCATTGTGTGTTATCACTTTGGAGTATGTTTGTATTCTGCTATAATGGTCTGCTCTGCCCATACTGCAACACAATGCAAAAGGCTGACTCATGGCTACATTTAAAGCAACTGTTTTAGCCTTTCAGGACCCCTCCTGTCATTATGTAGCTAGTCACTGATCTAACCTGTGTCTGTCTGGACAGCTAGCAGTGTTTATCTACTATGCGGTGTGGAAGCCCCAGAAGCAGTGGGTCACCCTGGGTGAGGGCATCTGGAACAGCCCTCTCACTTACAAGTCTGACCGGCGGGAGGAGGCGTGGCGCTTCGTCTCCTACATGTTTGTCCACGCTGGGTAAGGGTCACCCCACCTCACACAGATGCCCAAACCCACTGGAGATTTACCATTGACCAAACCTTTTAGTCCAGGACTAGGCGTAATCCACAGGAGGCTGCTGAAGGGAGGACGGCTCATAATAAGAGCGAATGGAATGGCATCAAACGCATGGAAGCCATGTGTTTGAAACCATTCCACTGATTCTGCTCCAGCCATTACCATGAGCCTGCCCTCCCCAATTAAGGTGCCACCAACCTCCTGTGGCTTAATCTGTGTCCAAAAGAGTAGAGCATTGCAGGTCATTCCTCTTGCCACATCTCACTGAAATGATTCACTCTCTCCCATATCATCTGTTTATATAACACTTGGCCACTGCTAAAGCAGTTCTGGGTTCTTCAGAGTTTGAGGTCACGATTCAATCCAAGTGAAAGGCTTTAAAAGGCCATTTCCCAAATGTTCACAGAGCTTGCATTCACTGTAAACACGTCGGCTCAAGCAAAAAGAACCTTTTAAAAGTAAATTGCAGTGTGCACGTTGTTTGTGTTTGTGAGTCTTTCCACAGGTTCTGATTCATTGGTAAGACATTCACTCGGCTATCCACTCAATCATACTCTCACACTGGCGGCGCTAGGGGGTAGCAAGATGGTGGTGGAAGCCCCCTCTAGAATAGGCCTGTTTTAAATTGTCAATATATAACCAAAGTTAAAATATTTCAATCAAATCAATCAAACGTAATTATAAAACCATTTTTACATCAGCTAATGTCACAAAGTGCTAAATCCACAGGATTTCTCTCTCAAAATCCTGTTCTCACGAACGTGCTCCGACTGCTCAGCAAGACGGCACAGCCTACATAACGCCGTGCCTCCTCATTTTCTAAGCCAGAATTTCATGAATTTGAATGGTTGTAAAATCCTGTTAATTGAGATTCTGTATCTTCGGACTATGTAAAAGTTGCTTATAGCTAGCTATACCCTATGAAAGTCTCGCCTACTTCCTGGTGCAAGTCTTGTGCTGTTTTTGAATGGGCTTCAATCTTATATTATCAAATTCAAGAAAATGTGGTCATTTAAGATATGTACAATTATATTCGTATTCATGGCTTAATTTACTTCTACCTGATGCCTTTTATGAAGATTTTAGATAGCATTTTTTCTCCAGAATTGTGGAATGTACCCTATAATGACTTTTTACCAGAAATAATTTAAGAGGATCTTCTCAGGCAAAATAATGTTTTTGAGGATGTGTTGAAATGTACTTTGCTTGCAAATACGTGCCAACCAAGCCGTCAGCTAAAAGCTAAACGTTTTGCAGTTAACATCAACTGTGTTGTTTCATATAGGCAGCCTGACCTTACGTATCCACGTAACATGATGTGGGTGATGAAACAATGGAGCCTCATTTCATTTTTAGTGAAGTGGGCGGGGGGGACAGTTGGGTGACGCGAGGGAGCGTGAACAGGGTGGGACCAAAGTTGTGGAAAGCTGAACTTTATGCATATACTCTGCGATATTGTGTCGATTTTGACCAATAAAAGCTGACTATAGCTTCTAGCCCCTACTGGATTGGCTGTTGACGCGTTCTAGTTTTTCTAGCAGCCACATAAGAAGCTGGTGGTTATCCGATTTAACGTTGATATTTCAACATCAACAAAAATATTTAACCTTTATTTAATTAGGCAAGTCAGTTAAGAACAAATTCTTATTTACAATGACGGCCTAGGAACAGTGGGTTAACTGCCTTGTTCAGGGGGGATTCGATCTAGCAACCTTTCGGTTACTGGCCCAATGCTCTAACCACTAGGCAACCTGCCGCCCTATTAGCTGGAAAATATTTAATGCTAGAATGCAAAGTTGTTTTCACTTTGGTTGCCAATTTTACCAGCTGACACTTCTGCTTATGATAGATTTTCTGTGGCTTCAATGTCAATGATTGATGAACTTCTCTTTGACAAGCACCCCTTTGCAATGACCAAGCTACCCCAGTGAAAATTTCCTGGCGCCACCACTACTCCTAAGTCTCAACTCCCATGTCTCCATCTCCTCTCTATGTCTTCCTTCCCCACAGCGTGGAGCACATCCTGGGCAACCTGGTGATGCAGCTACTGCTGGGCATCCCACTGGAGCTGGTCCACAAAGGCTTTGAAGTGGGCATGGTCTACATGGCAGGCGTCCTAGCAGGTGGGCATCCACATACACCCCCTTTTGTCCATTGACGCACAGTCAATTAGACACAGTTGTCTTCAAAGGTCTGTTACGACTGAATGAAGTTGCTTTGAAGTTGACTCTGTTTTAGCTAGTGACATGAATAGTATAGCATGTGATTGCTTAACCAACACAATGTGCGCGACAGGTTGCCTTAGTTATTATTAGCTCACTGGATTTTTGCTGATCATGACTGTACAATGCTAGCAACTCACAGCCACAGAGCTGTGTAGATGGTAATCACGTTTCACACTTAAGTCTCTGACATTCTTTCGCTTCTCAAAAGTTCAATTTTTCCTGTTTGGGTTTCATAGCTGAAATGTCTATAATGCTATAGATGACCTTCTCATGCATGTTGTCCTCAGGCTCCCTGGCCAGCTCCATATTTGATCCCCACAGTGCTCTGGTAGGGGCCTCTGGGGGGGTATATGCCCTCATAGGTGGATACTTCATGAACGCTGTTGTGGTGAGTTCTGGCTAACTGCTGATTCTATTATTTTTAGCAGTTGTTTTTTTTCTCTCTCTCATTATTTCCCTGTTCTTTCCTCTTGTGTAACTCCCTGGCCTACAGAACTTCAGAGAGATGATTCCTCTCCTTGGAGTGTTTCGTATTGGAGTGATTGTGATTATCGGTAGGTCCCTTCTAGATCCACTCGACTTATTTTCCCACCAGTGCCTCAAGGTTTACTGTTCCAGCAGCGCCCACGCCTCTGTGGTTGTATTTCAGTAACTAAACGTTCAATGTTTTTTTTCTCAAGTCGGGACAGATGTCGGATTCGCCCTTTACAGAAGATTTCTTACTCACGACGTTGGCTTGAAGGTAAGACATCTTTTTTTGTTTGTCCTGCATGCCCTTTCTCTTCTTAAAATGCATGGCATTGAAATAGTTCCCACAGACAGATAAGTATTGTTTCAGCAGAGAGCAAGGCTTTTTTAGAACAGTCTTTAGTTCACAACTGGAGAGCCTCTTACGCGAAGTCCAACCCTAGACCAATATAACAGTGAGTAGATCTGGCTTTTATCAGTGTGCCTAAATAGAAAACTAGAGAGAAAAAAACTGCAGTAGCAGTACCACCCAATTGCATTATACGGCATACAGTTACACAGGACTGACTAATCTCTAAACCAGATTGCCCTCTACATACTCTGTCACACACACATCCTGTCTGTTCCCCCTGAATTATTGCACCCAAGCCATTCCTGTCACTAGACTGTGATGAGTGTGATCCTTGATTTTGTTCTCTGCTTTAGGAGAAGAGGAGAGCAAGATAAGGGTTGCAGCTGTTTGTCTTTCCAGCAGCCTAACTGACTGGGCTATAAGCTACTAATCTATCACCTGCTTCCCCTCTTTCATCTTGCTTTTATTTCATGTTTTCTTGGTCTTTGTGAGAAGTGCGGTTTCAAATGCACTGTCTGCATTTAAATTGGTCCTGCTATTTTTACTGTCCACCCTTTGCATACTAACCACAGTGACAGGGCAGAGGATGCTAATTGTAAGGCTGTAGCACAGCATGACTTTGTTGGTTTGAAGGGAAAATTAGACTGAAATTAGACTTCTCCCTGGTCTCCCTCAGGTTTCGTTTGTGGCGCACATTGGAGGAGGAGTGGCTGGGATGACCATTGGATACGTGTTCTTCAGCGCCTACAACCAGAAGCTCCTGAAGGATCCGCGCTTCTGGCTTTGCATAGTCGGCTACGTAGTCTTCCTCTTGTTCGCTGTGCTCTTCAACTTCTTCCTTTCCCCTGCATAATTTCACACTATACAAATGAATGCGTTTTGAATAACGGAAATAGGACATTTCAGGGATTTGGTAGGTTATCTAAAAAAATGTAAACCTCTACTGCAGGAGAGAAGAGATTTAAATTGAGAGGGATTCCTAGTTGAAGTGTAGTATTTCACTCAGCGCAAATTATCTTTGTTACATGTTTTTTTTAGTGATGTTGATAATGAAATGCATTATTAATTTGATCTCTAGGTTTTGTACTGAACTCAATATACCTCAGTTAATTGGTGTTACGGGTATTTCTTTCCATATGATGTTTGTCCTGATTAGTCAGTGAGGTAGGACATTATTTCCCCAAGCAGGTCCTTTCCTCTAAGTTTTAGATTGGCCTACAAGTGTGTGTGTTTAGGTGTGTTTTGGGGGAATTTTCAAGCCATCAGGAGCAAGTGTGTCATCTGTTGGTTAACGGCATGTCAATTCGTAAACAAGCCATGAGAATGGCCCAATGCCAGGTTATTGTTTCACTTCCCCGTTGACAGGATGAGACACTGTCTGACAATAGCACATATCAATGTTAATCTGCTCACATATCCTTGGCTAAGCCTCTTTCAAGTATAATTTATTGAAGGCATGATATTAATTTGTGTTTCTCTTTAGCTTTTGCTACTTGCCAGCAGTTTTGAATTTCAGTCAGTCTGTTAATCCTTTGGTTGTTTAGGATGTTTGTGTACAGTGGAACAGTAGAGGGCAGCACTTTCCATTGTATATTAGTCTATATTGTCTATATCATTTCCATTGTGCCACTGTGTATTAGTCTACATAACTGTTTAGTATGACAGTCCATGAGGAAAATGAAAAGGTCATCGAAAAGGCCTCAGCTTATGCCATTTGTATGGCATATTTTTTTATTGGTGATATCTTCAAATGTTTTTCCTAAACTTATTTGTGGTGATATTTGTTAGTTGGTATGTGAAACCAAATGGCGGTTCAACAAACCTCTAAGAAACCAATACATACTTTAGGTATTTATTATGTATTTACAACTTGTACAATGTACTTTCAAAGTATATGTCAGGGTAGATAGCATAACATTCCAATTGTAAATGACTTGTTTTGTATTTGAAGCTCTTTTTTTTAATCTCCAGACTCAATCTTGTATCTTTTCATCACTTTTACATTAAATGTTATTTTACATTTCCAAAATTCCCTTCGGATCTTAGATCTGTGTTGACAAAGCCACGCATAATCCGATCTCTGAAAATGATTGGATTATGAGTTTTTTTGTGTGTAAACTCTATTTGGTGTTATACGACAAATAGTTCATCTTGGCAAAACATATCTTAATTCATCTGGTCTATAGCAAGCCAGACATGGGGGTTAGTGAATGGGTACGGAGCAGAATATTTGCTTGACTGATGTCTGACCTGACCTAGGGTGCCACGCTTCTATTATTAGCTAACAGTGGCTTCAACAAAAGACAATTGATCGTACCCCAATGGCAGCCACCACTCTAGCCAGTTTGTGGAACATTCCATAGTTCCAGACTCGGAACATCAATACAGTGCCATTATTTAATTGTGTGCTTGCTAGTCTGCTTTGTGGACACTTAAACCATTGGTTAAGAGGGATAATGAACTTCAGAAAGTACTGATAAATTAGTAATAGCCAAGTTGTCATAAATATTGGTTCTTAAATTCAACAAACTGCTGGAAAATCGGCTAAATAAAATCCTCAAACAAGGTTCACCTAATGTGAATCCCTGACTATAAATGTATTTGAATCCGACTCATTTGGAAAGTGAATCAATCCCCCTAGTGTTGCCAAATGATTTGACCAATATTCTAAAGAGAGACCATTTCAGGGCAGTACACAGGGTTCTCAGGTGAATGGTATAGTCAGTCTATATTGGGTACCAGTCTGTTTGGGATTGAACAATGGTAGCTCCTGTAGTAAAGCAGAACCAGACTGGCACACCATCTGCTCAGCAATAATCCACCCAGGATTTGGGGTTAAGGTTTTGTACTGAGAACCAATATTTTCACATTTTCCCTTTTGTGCAGGTCATTAGTTAGAGCATGACAATCTGCTTTACTCATCATGGGGAGATACTAGTAGAAAATGTTTGGATTTGGGCCAGTAGATATATAATTGATTCTTTAGCCAAATTTAAAATGAATGAGTGGGAGGTGCTTTGGAAAGTGTTCGAGATAGACATTAGGGATTGCATTTGAAAGAATGTGTTCGAGTACTCTCATGAAGAATTATTTTCAGTACGCTCATATTAGTTTGAAATGAAACGGGTTTGAAGGAAAAATGTATCCTGTATGCAATTGGTTGTTCCAATTACTGGTTGTTCTGAAACACAACTGAAAAGAAAGCGTCATGTATTTTCACTGCACTTGATGCACTCCACAAACTATAAACAGAGCTTGAAATTGTGGCAGTGCTTCTAAATTTAACCGGCTAAATATACAGAACAAAAATGGCCAGGACCTGCCAATCAGAATGGGTTTTTCCCCCACAAAAGGGCTTTATTACAGATGTAAATACTCCTCAGTTTCATCAGCTTTCCGGGTGGCTGGTCTCAAGACAATCCCGCAGGTGAAGAAGCCGGATGTGGGGGTCCTGGGCTAGCGTGGTAACAAGTGACCTGTGGTTGTGAGGCTGGTTGGACATACTGCCAGATTCTCTAAAACAAAGTCGAAGTGGCTTATGGTAAAGAAATGAACATGACATTTTCTGGCAACAGCTCTGATGGACAATCCTGCTGTCAGCATGCCAATTGCACACTACCTCAAAACTTCAGACATCTGTGGTATTGTGTTGTGTGACAAAACTGCACATTTTAGAGCGGCCTTTTATTGTCCCCAGCACAAAGTGCACCTCATACAGCTTAATATGCCACAACTGTCAGGTGGATGGATTATTGTGAAAAAGGAGAAATGCTCACAAACAAGGATGTAAAAAAAAATGTCTGCACAAAATGTGAGAGAAATAAGCTTTTTTTTTGTGCGTACGGAAACTTTCTGAGATCTTTTATTTCAGCTGATGAATCATGGGACCAACACTTGACATGTTGCATTTTCTAGTTACATTTCTAAATTTAGTGTACAGGAATTTGATTATTAGTAATAGAATATAAACTTTTAATCTAGTACTCGCACCCATCCCTAATAGACATCAATTGCACATCACACAGATTGGCAAACTCCTATTGGTGTTAGTCTACTTGTTGATAGACAAAATGACAGACCCATGTAACTGCACAGTGCATTGACCAAAGTCGATTATCAAAATCTCATCGAAAATCCATTCCTTTGGAAATAATGATAGTATGATCGATCTGGTTAAAGGAAAACCACAAAGAAAGTTGTGTTTTCTGGCCATCACATGACACTATATGTAGGTTAACACATACGATGATCAGAACTGCATTTCATTTTGTAACTGCTTTATAAACACGTTTGTAACTGATTTCAGGTCGAGTTACAGGACCCAGGATTATGCCAACTCCTGGACAAAAAAAAATCAGACAAAGTTTTGAATATACCCTTAACATCTGTGGTAATCAGGTTTAGGCTCAATTTGAATTGAGGCAGTCAATTTAGAAGTAAACTGAAATTCCAATTCAATGAAAAAGGGAATCTCTTTTCCACTACTTCTCAAACTGAAAAGGAGAAGCTATTTATGTAAAAAGTTGTCAAATGTTCTGATTTTAAATTCAACTCACTTCCTGAATTGACTGACTTCAATTGCAACAAGTCAGAGTAAATCGATTTCTTGTAAATTAATACAAATATTGTGTCAACTGCCAGAGACAACTTAATTACAGAGGGGAAGCACCGGAGTATGAAATCGGACATGACCCATTGATTGCATTACAAGAGTAAAAAACTATAGATCTGAAAGAGTTGTGGCACAGTCCCATAGCGTTATGTTGTTTGGGAGGGACACCAGAACCAGTAACTGATTTCAAAACAAACTCCCATCACATTGTCTATGTATACCATGATCATCAAACATCAGATAAACTGCACCAAACATCTCTCACCGGGGGCTATGGCGTATAGCCTATAGAATCTACAGACGCAGACAAGAGGGAGCCTAATAAGTAGGCCGTCTGTCCACTACAACACCTTTCCATGCTTCACTCTTATATTCCTAGCTATACATTCAAGACACACTGGACTGTTGAAATTTAAGTTCAGCTAGTCCTTTAGGAGAAGCCAAATATCTTTTTAACCAAGTAATTCCACTGTTTATTTTTAATTAAGGACATTATTTAACTAACCTATAACCCTGAATCAATAAATGGCAAGCATGAATAGGCTGAAACAATTGCTGTGTGGCTATGATTTATCTTGTACTGTATTGGTAGAACTCTGATTATTGATTTTATCTCGCTGACTGACCAGAATCTGGCACTGGCAGCTGTCTCAACTGTTCAGTCATACGTGGTGTACTGTCGGCACTGGAAACCCTGGTAAAATTTGGGTCACAGAAGTTCAGGTGATGCGCATCGACAGATGTGGAGGGGGCACAAACGATTTTCTTTTAAAGCTTTTTGGTGGCCTCATCGCGGCTGGATGACCCGTGGGGATTCAAATCACCGGCAGTCTGTCCATGCTGCTGCAAGGTAAATGGAAATGACTCTCTCATTGATTTCTCTCATTGTTTATAAGTTAAATCACAGAGGGGAATGGCTTTATTTTTGGCAAAACAGGACTACTGAAAGGAGCAAGAGAGGCAAATAATAAACATGATAATCGACAGCCTGCTTATTCATACATTTTGATATCTGCTTTACAAATATGTGATGCTCCATATTCATTGTAAATTTACATCTGTCTTCGATGTACATTGCCTTTTTTCCCCCTGATAAAGGTATGTTACAATTCATTATTTATATGTCAATGACTTAACCTTGTATTTAAATGGAAATAAATCAAATATACTTCAATTGTATTTATTGATATGAAAGGACTGATGCATTATTTTAATTGGTAAATCAACCTTTGTGGGATTAAAATAGTCTGTGGAATAATATATTTTCATAGAGTATTTGTTAATGAAATACAGGTTTTAAAACAAACTGCATAGAAAATAACATTTACATGTACTTTTTACGATGTATTTTTGAAGATACTAGTGTAAGAAAGTTCAGTTGCTTATTGTTACACACCAAATTGTGGCTTGAAAGTTGGTTGAATGGTTTATATATAGATATTAATATGAATAAATGTTGTATTTCACAAAACAAAAACAATGCTTTTGCTCATTATTGGGGAGGAATGCCCCTTTATGTCCAATTAGAATTTCTGAATAATATTTCTGTCCATTGAGGGGTCTTGGGCTCAAGAACCATCCAAAAGGGCAAAAGTTCCATATAGCCTCTTTAAATGACAAAATTGCCTCGATCCTCTCTCTGCCTCCTACTCACAGACACAACGATGCCCGTGTAAAGATGGGGGATTGGAATTTCCTAGGGGGGATATTGGAGGAGGTGCATATCCACTCCACTATGGTGGGAAAAATCTGGCTCACCATCCTATTCATCTTCCGCATGCTGGTGTTGGGTGTGGCGGCCGAGGACGTGTGGAACGATGAGCAGGCAGACTTCATTTGCAACACGGAGCAGCCCGGGTGCCGGAACGTCTGCTACGACCTGGCGTTCCCCATCTCCCTCATCCGCTTCTGGGTCCTTCAGGTCATCTTCGTCTCATCGCCCTCACTGGTGTACATGGGCCATGCTCTCTACCGCCTCCGAGCCCTGGAGAAGGAGCGGCAGAAAAAGAAGGTCCTGCTACGTCGCGAGCTGGAGTTGGTGGACGTGGACATGGTGGCTGCTCGGAAAACGATTGAGCGAGAGGTGAGGCAGCTGGAGCAAGGCAAGCTCAACAAGGCTCCGCTGTCGGGGTCCCTGCTGCGCACCTACGTGGCCCACATCATTACCCGCTCCGCCGTGGAGGTAGGCTTTATAACGGGCCAGTACATCCTCTATGGCTTCCAGCTCTCCCCTCTCTTCAAGTGCGAGCGTGAGCCTTGCCCCAACGCGGTGGACTGCTTCGTTTCCCGGCCCACAGAGAAGAGTGTCTTCATGGTCTTTATGCAATGCATCGCTGTAGTCTCCCTCTTCCTAAACATCTTGGAGATCATGCACCTGGGCTACAAGAAGGTCAAAAAGGGCATCCTGGACTACTATCCACACCTGCAAGATGAGCTTGACGACTTCTACTCAAGCAAAACCAAGAAAGACTCCATGGTGCATCAGACAGGCATTGCTTCCTCCGGCTGTAATCCTACTATGGCCTCCGCGCCCAGTGGCTACAACCTCCTACTGGAGCGGGCCCAGGAGGGTCACACCTACCCCCCCCTTATCAACCCCTCTGCCTTCCTCCCTGTTCAGGGTGAACTGGCTGGTAAACGGAGCGTGGAAGAACTCAAAGATGCTGCACATAGCCCGACGGAGCACAACTCCAACTCCAATAACACCAGCAGTGACAGCCGCTCACCGCCCTGTGACTCAGTGACCCCGCCAAAGCAGGAGGAGCCAGAGGAGTCTGCACACCTTCCCCCTCACAGCGAGGAAGAGAAGAGGGGGAGCCCAGACTCTCCCAGGCGCCCAAGGGATGCATCTCACGCCTCCTCCTGCCCGACATTGCTAGTAGGCGCCGGAAGGAAAACATGGAGGGTCAACGCTCCCTCAAATTGTTCCACAGTGGTGGAGGGCAAAAGCTCAGACACAGATTCTTATGGGGGTGCTAAGGCCAGTGGTGGGTACCAAGCCCGGACTGCGTCGAAATCGGAACCCAAAATGCGTCCCTCCACCCCAGACTCACTGGGGGACTCAAGTTCAGGGTCACAGCACAGTCCGAGAACACCCTCTTCCAATCGCCGACCATCATCCACAAGCAACGCAAGTAGTAGGCGAGCCCCTACAGACTTACAAGTCTGAATGCTAAGAGTAAAACCTTATCGCTTGTCCCTCAGACAAAAAATACTTTATTTCAAACACAGGGATCAGAAGAACATGACATGAGTTGTGACATTGTTGCGAACTGCTTCGGAGGGAAATCTGTTGCAGTAGTCCAGCAAAATGGATAGATGTGTTTTATAAGATGTCACCTCTGTTTCTGTTGATCTGTATGTGGTAGTTTATTTTTGTATTCACCAGCTTCAAAGCCTCCGTCATACTTTGTGATGACATAAGACACAGTAGATCAAACATTGGGTGTGGGGACTAGCTATTGGGAATATTGACCTGCTTTTAAATGTATTGTGGCTAAGAGAGAAAAACACTGGAACAGTACAGATCACACAGCAGTGACAACGTTAATGCTTTCTGTAGGTTTCAGTTCATTTTAAACACCATTGTTTAGAGAGAAACCATGAAAATATGTCCTCATGGCAGCCCAATTCAGAATTTTGTTTCACTAATTGGTCTTTTGACCAATCAGACCAGCTCTGAAAAATATCTGATATGAAAAGATCTGATTGATCAAAAGACCAATTAGTGGAAAAAGATCAGAATTGGGCTGCCTGTCTAAACGCAGCCAAAGTAGCTTTTGACCACTGAAAATAGAGTATGTAGACTAAATGATGTATATTGCATGAAAGAATGACCTAATTTCCTATTTATAAAAGCGTATGTCTTGGTTTTTATTTTGCATTAACTACTATATGTCCATACTATCATCGTAAAACCATGTATGACGGTTACAATGGCCCTCCACGTTCTTTTAGGCACAGCTTTTCTTTTAAGGGTTGTGGGGTATTTCAGTTTCTTATGCATTTCAAGTAACGCCAGCAGAGCCTCTGTGTGCACACAGTACAAAAGTGATATCATGAGGTAAGATTTCTCTATTGTAACAAATATGTGAACGTGATTAAAAAGGAAAACACCATTTTGTTAATGTTTGTTTACTAGATACAAAGCATTGGTGTACAGTAGGTTAAGTACACTGAAAGCAGAAAAAGGGGGTTTGCTTTTATGAGGGGGAGATAGTCAAAGGACAAAAGCTATTATATTTCAATATATCAAATATACAAATTAAGTTAAATACTTAAACCTAGTAGAAAGAAAAGAACAGAGGTGAATAAAATCCCTTGCCTCCAGTTGTTGGTTTCGACTTGCCATAAAAATCTTGAGTTTCTAACAAAATTACTTCAATAAAGCCGAGGCACATCCTAGTCGGCAGCTCCATCCTCTTGTGTAGGCTCATAGCGTTGAAGCTAAGGAAGTGTGTAAAAACAGAGATTCTATTATTTTGTTAGTTTTGAAAAGTTCAAGCCTACCATGTGTACAGATCATCACACTCAATGAAAAATAATCATAGGCAGGCCTACCCTGTTCTTGAGTCGTTTGTTCTCCTCGGCCAGCAGCTCACACCTCTGCCTCATGTCTCTTAGGTCCTGCTGGAGTGCCTCAGTGTCTGCAGACTCCTGGCCAGCCACACCCAAGTGCTGCTTGAGGAAACTGGATCTTATTAAAGAAATGAGTGTGCTGAGGGAGGAATTCAACTCATTCTCAACCTTATTGTCATTGAAAATGAGTAATTTTTATATTTTAGAAAAGCATCCCATCGTGAGCTGTGACAGTCAACACTTGTTCTGTCATCTGTGTGAGCACGCCGGGTTGCTATACCACTAAAGGCAACAGAAAGGTCAGACTCAATGTGAGGGGCCTCAGTGGAGTTCCATCACCTTCCAAAAACATAGCTATACATGTCTACATTATGTAGGAAATATTCATTACAAAAACAGAGCAAACATTTTTAAAAGGATACTCAAGCGCATTGTTGGGTTTCTCCGTCTCTTCATACAATGCCAACAGCACTGTAATAAGGAAAGGCACAAGCCGTTTTCGTAATTTGCGTAGGTCAAATAAAATTAACAATTAAAGTTAATTAAATATTCGAAATAAACACACCACTGGTGAGGCTGTCAAGGACACCAGCCTTCTCCAGGTATCTTTGAAACTGCTCTCGTTTGGACTCTGAAGCCTGTAGACACATTGGCATTGAGACAAATGATACTTGATTACCTGATTAACAACAAGACGGTCTTATATGGAGGAGGTGAGGGCCCTCGGAGAGTGGTGTCAGGAAAATAACCTCTCACTCAATGTCAACAAAACAAAGGAGATGATCGTGGACTACAGGAAACAGCAGAGGGAGCACACCCCTATCCACATCAACGGGACATAAGTTGAGGAAGGTAGAAAGTTAAGTTCCTCTGCGTACACATTACTGACAAACTGAAATGGTCCACCCACACAGACAGCGTGGTGAAGAAGGCGCAACAGTGCCTCTTCAACCTCAGGAGGCTGAAGAAATTTGGCTTGTCATCTAAAACACTCACAAACTTTTACAGATGCACAATCGAGAGCATCCTGTCGGCCTGTATCACTGCCTGGTACGGCAAATGCACCGCCCTCAACCGCAAGGCTCCCCAGAGGGTAGTGCAGTCTGCACAACGCATCACCGGGGGCAAACTACCTGCCCTCCAGGACACCTACAGCACCCGATGTCACAGGAAGGCCAAAAAGATCATCAATGACAACAACCACATGAGCCACTGCCTGTTCACCCAGCTATCATCCAGAAGGCGAGGCCAGTACAGGTGCATCAAAGCTGGGACCAAGAGAGTGAAAAACAGCTTCTATCTCAAGGTCATCTGACTGTTAAACAGCCATCACTAACATGGAGAGGCTGCTGCCAACATACAGACTCAAATCTCTGGCCACTTAAATAAATGGATTTAATAAAAGGTGTCACTAGTCACTTTAAATAACACCACTTTAATAATGTTCACATATCCTACATTACTAATCTCATATGTATATACTGTATTCTATACCATTTACAGCATCTTGCCTACGCTGCACACCATCACTCATCCATATATTTACATGTACATATTCTACTCATCCCTTTACATTTGTGTGTATAAGGTACTTGTTGTGAATTTGTTAGTTTACTTGTTAGATATTACTGCATCGTCGGAACTAGAAGCACAATCATTTCGCTACACTCACATTAACATCTGCTTACCATGTGTATGTGACCAAAAAAATGTGATTTGATTTTTTACTTCCAATTTATTCAGGGTTCAGTAATTAGCTAGTTCATCCATGATGCTGCTAGATGTTTGCTGGCACCATTTTGCCCAAGAAAGGGAAGGAACAAGATCCTGTGCATTCATACCTCCCTTGATGTAATCACTGTTGATAAAACATGATTGAACAGGTGAACTCAAGGGCTTCACCACATAGCTTTCACCTGTCCAGTAATTTCTAATCAATGACTCCACCAAGGAACCTAATTCAAGCTTAAATGGGACTAGTATGATTGCTATAAATATTATAGCCTTCTTTACTGTGTACTGAAGAGAAAAAAAAACATCCAAACTGAGTATTGTACCTCGGTAATAAACTATCTTAGCCAGCCAGTAATGGACTAACCTCCATGGTGAAGTTTGTTGCTTTGTGGTAATCTAGCTCAGACTACATCGATTCGCCCAAGGTCAATACTTTAAATTATAAAACGTGTACTCATGTTAGCGTGGCTTTGTTTGCTTTAAATCCATACTTTTCAATATACGTTCATTCAAATACAACAACCGACTGTTTGCTCATTGCTCTATGATGGCAACTCATCGCAAATGCGCATGTGCTAATTGAATCCCAACACAGAAACAGTCCGTGGTGGTATCAATATTACCCCAAAGGCAGTACAATATGAAGATAAGCTAAACACTGCTCCGTCAATTGAAATCTCCATACACTGTAGGCGACTTCATGGTGACGTTAGCGCATGCGTAGAAATACGTCGGTTCGAACGGTCGTCTCACGCTGAACTGCGCATGTGCAGGCCATCAACCCAAAGGCAGTCCTTTGATATAAAGTTGTTTTTGACGAAAATTAAAACGTGCCAGTTTGTGACTTTCACGAAATTGGACTAATAACATGGTCAACTACTTACGATATTGGCTCGAATCTAGCTTGTGCCTTTAGATTTCAAGAAAATTAACTACGGAAAACATTTTCACTCATCTCATTTACATCCCAAACCCCGACCTGCCCGGTTTGGTCTGTTTCGCAAGCTTTCTTGGAAGTCTCGCGATGTTGTGACTCGATTTGGAAACTGACTGACTGTACCTGTGGTATTTGATTACCGTTTATTGAAAAAGTATGATTTTAGCACACAAAGAAAGTCACGCAACTACAGAGGACAAACATAGGTACAAGGTGGGCGTTTCATAATTTTTTTTTTTTTAAAGTATTGACCTTGAGCGAATCGGTGTAGTTGAGACTACATTCCACAAAGCCTGGTCTCGGCTCCACTCAGTTGGTGAAATTCATCAGAAAATTCCTTCACCGTGGATTGGAGTTTAGTCCGCTAAATTAGCACACTAACGCGTGGGAAAACTTTAAACTCTCCTGGTTGTTTTACAATGCCATTGTTGTATTTTACACACTACATCGTTACTCACGCCAATGTAAAACATTATTATGCAGTCCACTTACTCTGTAGTGTGCCATTATAAAGTTAAACTTTACTGCTTAACTGAGGTTCTTACGACCCTCACTGCCTGCAACACACAGGTTTCTCTGTTAGCCTTGACGTCAACACAAGCACGCTCGGGTTTAGAGCATGCGCAGTGTAGTTTATTGAAATAGTTTCTGTACTGTCTTTTTCTGCCCTCTGCTGGTGATTTTGTAGGCTTCACACAGACAGTTCTCACTTTTTATTTAATTTTAATTTTATTTATTTCACCTTTATTTAACCAGGTAGAACAAGTTCTCATTTGCAGCTGTGACCTGGCCAAGATAAAGCAAAGCAGTTTGACACATACAACAACACAGAGTTACACATGGAATAAACAAACATACAATCAATAATACAGTAGAAAAATCTATATACAGCATGTGCAAATGAAGTAGGATGAGAGAGGTAAGGCAATAAATAGGCCGTGGTGGCGAAGTAAATACAATATAGCAATTAAACACTGGAATGGTAGGGTGTGCAGAAGATGAATGTGCAAGTAGAGATACTGGGGTGCAAAGGAGCAAGATAAATAAATAAATACAGTATGGGGATGAGGTAGTTGGAAGGGCTGTTTATGGAAAACAATACTGGAAATACTGGAATAACATTGATTGTACAATTTTACTATGATTCAAAGAGATACATCCATCGTGAATTGAACCCCCCCAGTCAAAACAAAATAAATCAGTCAAACTATAACTTTCCAGCCAAAATAACTCCAGGTGAAAGGTCACAAAACAAACCTGTGCACTAGCAGAGATACTCTATATAATAACGAGATGCTCTTGTCTCCGCACTAACTGGCGCGAAGGCAGACGGTCTGCTTATCTGTCTCATTTTTGATCGTGTTTAAATTAAGTTCGGTCTGCTTATCTCTGTATTCCCGCGGGGACATATTTTGACGGGAATTGACCCTCTCGCTTCGTTTCTTCCTCTCTGGCACTAGTCTACTTGGTCAGCTGACTGCAAAACATCTGACAAGGGTAGGACCAGTCTCGACAGATTGACACCCTGCTTATCCAATTATTATTCGCATCCTATGTACATCATCCAATTAGATTCGGAGGTGGTTCAAGAGCAGGGTTTTCGGCGAAAGGGAAACATAGGGGACCCGAAGATCTAAAGGATAAGGGAGAATATTACAACACACTCTGGATTTGCAAGTAACATTGGCATAATTGATGCATTTAAACTGTATTTTAAGTTTTATCGGCGGTGTGGAAGGATCTGTCGGTAAAACTGCAGGCAGGACTGCGTACAACTATTAGGGTGAGGGGGGATTGGGGAAGCGAGAGTTGTTGGGTCAAAATGTCGATTCAGTACGAAGTGGAACCGTTGGCAGACAGCTACGGGGTTGCGGACTCGTTCCCCAAAGATTTTGGATATGGAGAAGAGGAGGCCGACATCGAGGATAGCCCAACTCCATCTGACAGCAAACCTAGAATTCTGTTAATGGGTTTGCGAAGAAGTGGCAAGTCGTCAATACAGAAGGTAGGAAGCGATGTCGGCGGACATGATTAATCTGTCTTTACATAACGCCTTATTTGAGTTCAATCAGCAACTATAGCTATCATCACCAGTTATTGTGATAGCTTGCTAACATTGCCACAACTTCTAAACATTCCTGAGGTTAATATAGTAACATGCATCCATTCTGAACGCCAGACTTTACTTCTATGTGTAAGACCAGATGTCATCCTGGTCTGAATAGCAAGTTACTGCTACATGACATGCAAGCAAACACTTCAGTATAGCTAGCATCTACAGAGATGGTCTGGTTTAAAACCTCCGTGGTGTTGCATTCTTTCTTCTAGGCAGTGGTGTAAAGTACTTAAGTAAAACTAATTTGTTTCTAAAGTATTTTTTTGTGGTATCTGTACTTTACTATTTATATGCTGGAGAACTTTTACCTTACTACATTCCTAAAGAAAATAATTAATTTTTACTCCATACATTTTCCCTGACACCCAGAAGTACTCGTTACATTTTGCATGGCTAGCGTGACAGGAAAATGGTCCAATTAAAGGTACTTATCAAGAGAACATCCTTGGTCATCCCTATTGCCTCTGATCTGGCGGACTCACTAAACGCACCAGCTTCATTTGTAAATGTTGTCTCAGTGTTGGCATGTGCTCCGTAAATAAAAATAAATACAAAATGGTGCGGTCTGGTTTGTTTAATATAGGGAATTTGAAATTATGTATACTTTTACTTTCAATACTTACGTATATTTTAGCAATTACATTTACTTTTGATACTTAAGTATATTTAAAACCAAATACTTTCAGACTTTTACTCAAGTAATATTTTACTGGGTGACTTTCACTTAACGTTACTTGAGTCATTGTTTCGTTACAATATCTTTTACTCAAGTATGACAATTGGGTACTTTTTCCACCACTGTTTCTAGGGAGGTTCAGCCAACTATTTCAATTGATGTTAGCCAGTGAGCTGGCTAGTTGGTTCAGCTAACGAGTGCAAACAACATACAATTAATTCAACCGTATGTAAAATAAACGTTTGCTAGGTTACTTGTTGATCATTTATCAGGTGAAAACATGTTTCTTGATCGGCACTCGTGCGCGGTGTGATCACTTGTATGGATTGGGCACGTGACTGCCTGTCTAAAATCTCTTCTCTGGCGTTCCAGATCTTGTGAGACACTCGCAATCAGCATTATATTGCTAAACAACCTCACTCATGACAGCAGAGCTACAGCCACACATTTTACAAGTCATATTATCACTTTTATGGTTCAATAACTATGCTCTTTCCAGGGAAATGCAATTAATTCTAGATGCACCAAATAACTTCACTCATTAGAATAAACATTTTCCATCCCTGTTTGCTAGTTTTAGATGTAGTTGTTTTGTAGCAGACTTTTTTGCATTCTTGTTAAGATGTTGGGGGCAATGCCTTCACCCATTTGATACAAGGAGGAAGAAATCATGTAACCTGAAATCTGAAGGTAATCTGAAGGTATTTCTGCTTCAGTAGTAGAAGATGCAAGACTTACAACACGTAACGTATTAAAGAGACTTTCTGGTACTTTTTCCTACTTTTTAGCCAGTAGTTCTGAAAGTAACCCACATGTGGTGGCAAATTGAGGTAAAACAGTAATTCTGCTCATATATTATGCATGTATGAACTACACATTGACACATCCAGCCCAAGACGAGAGGTTTAAAAAATAAAATTCTTCTAGTCTCAAAGTACCAGAGCGTGTTTTTCTAAGGGCGCCAAACTATTTAGTTATGTGTTTTTCTCATATTTTCATTCATAGGCTATAGTTGTGCAGAGCTACACTGTTGTTGAAGGCCCATCTAAATCCATGACCCTAAATACTGAGCCGCAGAGTACGTTCTTCCCTTAAGCCTCTTGCTAGTTCCAAAACATGTGATTTGGCTTTTTCCTCTGGTATTAGTGACCCCGGTTACTATTACAAACTCTCAAAATGGAGTGTCTCTCTTTGGTCTTTTGAGAAGGAAGCAGTAGGTCTAGGTGTTGTCATTTTGTCTTTACAGCACGGTCTAATTTCCTGTTTCAGGTGGTATTCCACAAAATGTCTCCTAACGAGACGTTGTTCCTGGAGAGCACCAACAAGATCTACAAGGACGACATCTCCAGTAGCTCATTTGTCAACTTCCAGATCTGGGACTTCCCGGGTCAAGTGGACTTCTTTGACCCCACCTTTGACTACGAGATGATCTTCAGAGGCACGGGTGCTTTGATATTCGTCATTGACGCACAGGTGAAAAGATTGTGTTTTTAATACACATTTTCACTCAATGGTTGACTGACTTACTGACATGTTGAACACCATAATTGATAAATTATGAAATAGAATTACTAGAAAGGGAAAAAGCCCTTCAGACCACAGCATTTTAACAGAATACTCATGTCATGGGTAATGTCTGAACCTGTTCTATGGTCTTTAAATGAAATGTATTCAAACTGACTAAACTGTATAGTTTATACATGTAATTTGTGTTTATAGAGAAGTGGATGATATAAGTGTGGGCTAGACTACTTCTACTCTGCAGCACAGGATAAGCTTCTCATGTTGAAACGTTGAATGACCCAACACTTCAAAGACAATTGATTGTCACAGACGTTTTCTGAAGACAGTGCACATTGTTATCCTAACTGCTAGAACAAAGTGATCTTAACCATGATCTAAATCAAAGCTAATTCAATCAGGGAGGCCATTTATCTCAATTTAATGATCACATTGAAAGGAGTTACCAGTGTCACTACATTTTTTTATTTTTCTGGTTTGTGTTTAGTAGAGCAGGCAAAGAAAAATGCTTTCAAACATTTTTCATTGGAATACGAAATTGAGCGTTTCTCATTGGACGTGTCCAGGTAGTCCCACCCTTTTCACTCCATTTTCTTCCGTTTGGTGCCTAATGAACTAGGGGTGTGAACGTTAAAACGTTTAAAGGAAATTGGCATCCTTAACGTTAACACGGAACCCAAATCGGCTGCGTCCGTGCGCTATCGTGCATACATTTATTTTGTCCCCCTACACCAAACGCGATCACGACACACAGGTTAAAATATCAAAACAAACTCTGAACCAATGTCATTAATTTGGGGACAGGTCGAAAAGCATTAAACATGTATGGCAATTTAGCTAGTTAGCTTGCACTTGCTAGCTAATTTGTCCTATTTAGCTAGCTTGCTGTTGCTAGTTAATTTGTCCTGGGATATAAACATTGAGTTGTTATTTTACCTGATATGCACAAGGTCCTCTACTCCGACAATTAATCCACACACAGAACGGCCAACCGACTCGTTTCTAGTCATCTCTCCTCCTTCCAGCCCTTTTCATCTTTGAACTTATGGTGATCGGCATCTACACTTTCATAGTATTACCACGACCACCGGCAAAACAGTTAGTCTTACAATCACCCACTTGGGTATAACCAATGAGGAGATGGCACGTGGGTACCTGCTTCTATAAACCAATGAGGAGATGGGAGAGGCAGGCCTTTCAGCGCGATCTGTGTCAGAAATAGAAATGAGTTCTATTTTAGCCCTTGGCATCGCAGACGCTTGTTGTGCAATAATTGAATAACATGGATTTCAAAATGCATTTTGCGACGTATCTGGTCAGCATGTAAGAAAAATCCCTAACCGAAAATCGGTGTATTTATTTATTTTTTACTTAGATGAACAAAGTAACAGCATAGTAGGGCAGTTTAGGTCAACCCTAGGAGGGTTGAAACGCGAGGATCAACTTCTCTGCTGTTTTGGTGCCCTTGCTACCTCGCTGTGAACAGCGTGAAGTGAACCCTGTGTGTGACTGTGAGAGCGAACTGTTGCATCTGGCTCAATATCATAGCCTTTTCATTGATGATAGGCCCTGCTTTACTGAAGCTGTGAGACATTGCAAGCTAAGAAATTGTGAGGTACAGCATTCCATTCTGAGATACAGCTTTTAATTACCGATAGATCGGCCAAGTGCACAGTTCTGCTTGTCTGTCTGGTGGCCAACCTGCCTATATTGTGCCCTTCTCTCCGTCCCTTCGCTATCACGCAAGTGTTTGTAGCTGAATCTAATCTTGACACTCAGAAATGGGAGTCGACGTGGAAGGAATCAAGGAATAAATTATTTTGGTGTCAACTATCCACCACTACGCCATAGTAACAGTTTGTAAAAAAGGCAAGGGACAACAATGTCCTGTATGGCAACACTTTGAGAAGGAAATGCAAACTTTGCATGGTGGAATTGAGGTACAGTTTAAATTATTATTACTATTTTTTTAATTGCATTAATGGATTTTTTTGTCCATTTGTCACATTCCTATAACCCGCAACAGGACACCGTGTCCACATTGCTGGTGTTTTCGCACAACCTTAATGATAAGGTTGTTAATCCAGGAATTGGTCTTAAATAACCTTTTTTTTTTTTTTGTGAACAAATGTTTAATTTAGTCATTTATAAGGTTGGTAGCAATGTGAAAATTGTTGCGCAAGTCTGTTGCAGTTCTTGTCAACTACAAAACCCACAATGCAATACTCCCTCTGGGCAGGCTGGCTGGCTAGCTAGCAAACATAGCTACACACAATAATACCAAAGTCAATATCAGCATGTGAAGTAGCCAGCTGTAAAATTGCCTAAAACGGCACTATCAATTTAGGCGTCTCACCGAGTTTGCCTCTCCCCAAAGTGAGTACAGAGTACGTTGCTATAGCAATAACGGCCCTTTCCCACATTTCCAACAGACACACAGGGCACATTGCAATATAGTACTTGAAGGAGAAACTGAGTTGAATGAATTTGGTTCACTGTTTAGATTGAGAACATCTAAGGGGGAAAAAAACAGTATATACTTTGTCATGATGATTTTTAAATGGATGTATGTGTTCTAGACAAGTATGCCCATACCATCTATTGACTGATTTGGAGATCTGGAGTGCAGGTAGGCCTAATTGTTATAAAAGCGTAATGAAGTGTCATATTGTGTTATCCCATATCTCCAGTGACGAGAACCATGTAGCTATGACGTGTTCCTACAAGATTTCCTGATTTCAGACGGACCACTTAGAAGTTAAATCATGAGGGAAATTGTTATTTTACCCACTGATAGAACCTAGGCTATTACCAAATTGTCAGGAGTTTCATGATTTTTCTTTCTGTGGGTGGATTATCCCGTTACTGTTGTCAATTATCTGTGCGCTATAACTAGGTTGTAACCACTTAACGTGTCCTAGGTGTTGTATGTCCAACAAACCTACTGTATCCTTTTGCCAGTTTATTAAGACTTTTCCAGCTGAGTTAAATTTAGTAAGTGTTTGTACAAGCCACTGTACTGAGGCAGAGTGGCACTCCATATCTCACTAGCGTTCAGTATCTCTCAGTGCAGATGCAGAATTCGCAGGGAAATAAATTGACAAGCTTGCTCAACACATCCAATGTCACTCACTTTTGCAGTCAGATTTCGCAATCTGTAGTTTTATGATGGTTATGTTGAAATCTTCGATTGCTTTAATCTAAAAAGTAGCCTAATTCTCCAGGAATTCTGGCAAACTCTCCCCACCACAGGGATTGTGTCAAGTAGGATATATGAGCGTAGGGGATTGTGTTATGCGTGTTGGATAGTATGGACGTGGAAATGTGCATGCAGGCAGCAAGATGCATGTAGTCTACTTTTTAGGCACACTTGTACACTACTTTGTTTTAAGCCACTTGTTCTGTGTGTGTCTCTCTGTTTGTGCTTGTGTTCTTCTTTGATCTTCTTTCTGCCCAGGATGACTATGTGGAGGCGTTGGGCAGACTCCACCTCACCGTGTCGCGGGCCTACAGGGTCAACCCTGAGATTAACTTTGAGGTGTTCATCCACAAAGTGGACGGCCTCTCCGACGACCACAAGATCGAGACCCAGAGGGACATCCACCAGAGAGCCAACGACGACCTGGCAGACGCCAGCTTAGAGAAGCTTCACCTCAGGTAGATCCGCAGACACTCACCCTCAAAGGGATAGTTCAGAAAATCTAACCGTCCCTTTAATCCTCCCCTTTTGAGTTTACAGTATGCCAAGGGAAAAGCATTGAAAGCCTACAGAAAGAGCAGCTACACTAAACTAATTAGCCTTCTCAGCTTATTACCTTGCTATTGTTGGTTAGTATTCTATTGTAGGCCTAATTCTCTTTTTTTTCTACTGTTCAACCCAGCAATGACTTCATGGGAGTTCAGGTGATGTGCATTTGACTAAAATGTTAGCAGTTTTAGCATTGGTCAGCTATCTTTTTTTCACAACATAAGCTAGTCATCTGTGCAGCCAAGTAATTTCTTGTGGCCTCTTGTCACTTTGATTATTTTTTATATATCATGATTGGTTTTGGAATATGGCTGAAATCTGAGTGAATCAGATCACACTTGCGATTCCACTGATGTTGATACATTGAAAATAGATCCAGGTAGTTTTGTGTTAGTGTTAGCCTAGCTGTTAAAGCTCTCTCACTCTGCATAAGGAATGTTGGCTTGTAAGATTGGTTTCCCAGAAATTACTTGCCTTACACAACACATGGATGAAAATATTTGCCGCGATGTGGGGCAAAACACGTCCCTTCTTTTGGTCCAACATTTGACTGTGAGTGGGGCAGTAACATATTAATGAAAAGCATACTTGTCAGTGTGTGGTCCTGGATCATAGGGTTTGCTTGTATACTTCCAGCACATGGTTGTCATACTCTGAGCATTACTGTCAGATTCCACCCCGGCCTCTTAATGAACAAACACCACAGCGAGTGTTCATGGTGCAAACTGTCTATGTTAAAGGATCAGAAGGATTACATGTCGCCTATATATCATGTACCGTTACGCTTATACTGCCTTCAATGTTTCCCATTTTCTCTTCTGAAATTGAAACCATAGCCTCAAATTTGAATTCTGCTGAAATGGTTGTTTTCAATGGGGGATATCATCACATGCCCTGATGATCATTTCCCAGATATTGGCCTAGGCCCTTTATACATTAATGATACTGAGCCTAGCGAGTAGTTTTATGAAAAGACAAACCGGTTCAAACACGCTCTGCAGCTTTCCAGTACTAGGTTTTTCAATTGGGCTGTGCGCTTTTCCTTTCTTGAGATGTAGGCCTATTTTATGAAAGGTGAGATTGCTGTTGGTGCACGCCAGACAGTTGGATCAATGGTGGATTTATAGTGAAGCTGGGAGGAGGGATGTTGAGTTGAGTTGTTGTGTTCTGTCCTCTGCACTGCAAAGACATCTCTGTGCGAAGTCTTTGGATCTGTTGGTTAGAACTGCGTCTCTAAAGTTTCCCAATTTTCAATTTGGGACAATGAAGTTACAATCACTACTGTTTTTATAGAATTCTTTAAAATGTTATGCTACCTTAATGCTTTTGTAATACGTTGCTAATATTTTCAATTCTGCAGTTGGACTGTCCCAAAATGTAGCATCATGGTCATTATTAAGTGATGGCTTATCTTTGTGTGTTTTTAAAGCTGAGAAATGCTTTCTGTTTCATGTTCCCTACTGTTTTGTGATATGATCCAGTCTCACTCTGTGTTTTTACTTGAATTACAGCGCACAAGGAACTAAGTCATCAACTCCTAACCTGTGCAAGCCTATAGCTACAGTGAGGGGGGAAAAGTATTTGATCCCCTGCTGATTTTGTACATTTGCCCACTGACAAAGAAATGATCTGTCTATAATTTTAATGGTAGGTTTATTTGAACAGTGAGAGACAGAACCAAAAACAGAAAAACGCTTGTCAAAATTTTTATAAATTGATTAGCATTTTAATGAGGGAAATAAGTATTTAACCCCCTCTCAATTAGAAAGATTTCTGGCTCCCAGGTGTCTTTTATACAGGTAACGAGCTGAGATTGGGCCTCCCGGGTGGCGCAGTGTTTAAGGGCATGGCACTGCACTGCAGCGCTAGCTGTGCCACCAGAGACTCTGGTGGCTCTGTCGCAACCGGCCGCGACCGGGAGGTCCGTGGGGCGACGCACAATTGGCCTAGCGTCGTCCGGGTTAGGGAGGGTTTGGCCGGTAGGGATATCCTTGTCTCACCGCGCACCAGCGACTCCTGTGGCGGGCTGGTCGCAGTGCACGCTAACCAAGGTCGCCAGGTGCACGGTGTTTCCTCCGACACATTGGAGCGGCTGGCTTCCGGGTTGGATGCGCGCTGAGTTAAGAAGCAGTGCGGCTTGGTTGGGTTGTGTTTCGGAGGACACATGGCTTTCGACCTTCGTCTCTCCCGAGCGAGCCCGTACGGGAGTTGTAGCGATGAGACAAGGTAGTAGCTACTAACAATTAGATACCACATTTTTTTAAACACACTCTTAAAGGGAGTGCTCCTAATCTGTTTGTTACCTGTATAAAAGACACCTGTCCAGAAGCAATCAATTAATCAGATTCCAAACTCTCCACCATGGCCAAGACCAAAGAGCTCTCCAAGGATGTCAGGGACAAGATTGTAGACTTACAAGGCTGGAATGGGCTACAAGACCATCGCCAAGCAGCTTGGTGAGAAGGTGACAACAGTTGGTGCGATTATTCGCAAATGGTAGAAACACAAAATAACTGTCAATCTCCCTCGGCCTGGGGCTCCATGCAAGATCTCACCTCGTGGAGTTGCAATGATCATGAGAACGGTGAGGAATCAGCCCAGAACTACACGGGAGGATCTTGTCAATGATCTCGAGGCAGCTGGGACCATAGTCACCAAGAAAATAATTGGTAACACACTACGCCGTGAATGACTGAAATCCTGCAGCGCCCGCAAGGTCCCCCTGCTCAAGAAAGCACATATACATGCCCGTCTTAAGTTTGCCAATGAACATCTGAATGATTCAGATGACAACTGGGTGAAAGTGTTGTGGTCAGATGAGACCAAAATGGAGCTCTTTGGCATCAACTCAACTCTCCGTGTTTGGAGGAGGAGGAATGCTGCCTATGACCCCAAGAACACCATCCCTACCGTTAAACATGGAGGTGGAAACATTATGCTTTGGGGGTGTTTTTCTGCTAAGGGGACAGGACAACTTCACCGCATCAAAGTGACGATGGATGGGCTCATGTACCGTCAAATCTTGGGTGAGAACCTTCATCCCTCAGCCAGGGCATTGAAAATAGGTCGTGGATGGGTATTCCAGCATGACAATGACCCAAAACACAGCCACGGCAACAAAAGGAGTGGCTCAAGAAGAAGCACATGAAGGTCCTGGAGTGGCCTAGCCAGTCTCCAGACCTTAATCCCATAGAAAATCTGTGGAAGGAACTGAAGGTTTGAGTTGCCAAACGTCATCCTCGAAACCTTAATGACTTGGAGAAGATCTGCAAAGAGGAGTGGGACAACATCCCTCCTGAGATGTGTGCAAACCTGGTGGCCAACTACAAGAAACGTCTGACCTCTGTGATTGCCAACAAGGGTTTTGCCACTAAGTCATGTTTTGCAGAGAGGGAAATAAGTATTTGACCCCATTAAAATGCAAACCAATTTATAACATTTTTCACATCCGTTTTTCTGGATTTTATTGTTGTTATTCTGTCTCTCACTGTTCAAATAAACCTACCATTAAAATGATACTGATAATTTCTTTGTCAGTGGGAAAATGTACAAAATCAGCAGGGGATCAAATACTTTTTCCCTCACTAACTTCCCATTCTTTTCTCTATCTTTCAGTTTCTATTTGACAAGTATCTATGACCATTCAATATTTGAGGCCTTCAGTAAAGTGGTTCAGAAGCTTATCCCACAGCTGCCAACACTGGAAAACCTTCTAAACATCTTTATATCCGTAAGTACCAAATTCCCTCTTGATTTAGTTCTCGCTGTTTTGATTTGAATGCTTTTTTGCATTTCTTTCATTTGTTTTACCTGGGTTGTGTTCATTCGTGTACACCATAACATAACATTCTTTCAACGGAAAATGCAAAGTAATGTTTCTCATTGGATGAGTTCAGCTAGTCCCTCCCTGCTACTTGGCTGTACCTGCACCAAAACTCCAGTATTTTTCATAGCTTGTTCTGTCTTCTTTTTAAATAGGGAGACAAATGTTTTCAGCACTTTTATTTCTATGTCTGATCAAAACTTGACCACAGTCAAATTCCACGTGACCGTTGAGTCACGGTAATCTCCACTTATGCACTGTGGACATGCGTTGGTACGTAGTACCCAACTCGCTAATGACCATCAGGTCCTAATGGCCTGGTACTCAGGGCTCTGTTGACCCTCCAACCACTCTGATATCAATGCAAATGCCATTGAAAATCACATCAAACACTTTTCATCAAAACAGTATCATGCTTTTAGAATGCACCTCATTGTAATTGATCAATTTTGAAGGAAGAAGTTCAACAACAGGTTGGAACTGAGTGGAAAACATGGTCATTGTAGATGTTGTTCAAAGCCTGAACACAATGATTTGGACAGCGCTTTCTACGACGACGATGAATTCAAAACACCCATATTAAATATGAGCCCGACAACCCCGAGAAATAAAATGTTTGCCGTTCTACAATACATAGCCCGCCGCATATTATGCACTGCAAAAAAACATGAAAAAGAAATTTAAGAACTCTTTGGTACCCAATTGGTTTGGCCTATACTCTAGTAATCACCTTTTGAGTGTGGACTGTATTATTATGCATACTGGATGGACTGGTTACCTTATGCTGCGCTCCAAACTAGAGGTCGACCGATTATGATTTTTTTCAACGCCGATACAGATTGGAGGACCAAAAAAGCCGATACTGATTGGAGGACCAAAAAAGCCGATACTGATTAATCGGATGATTTAAAAGAAATAAATAAAAATATATATAGATATATTTTTTAAATATATTTGTAATAATGACAATTACAACAATACTGAATGAACACTTACTTTAACTTAATATAATACATCAAATAAAATCAATTTGGACTCAAATAAATAATGAAACATGTTCAATTTGGTTTAAATAATGCAAAAACAAAGTGTTGGCGAAGAAAGTAAAAGTGCAATATGTGTCATGTAAAAAAGCTAACGTTTCAGTTCCTTGCTCAGAACATGAGAACATATGAAAGCTGTTAATGAGTCTTCAATATTCCCAGGTAAGAAGTTTTAGGTTGTAGTTATAATAGGACTATTTCTCTCTATACGATTTGTATTTCATAACCACTGCGCCACCCGGGAGGCCTGCAAAACGTATTTTGACCGGGATCGAAGAGACTTTGGACTCTGGAACGTTGGTATTAGACAACAACCATAAAAGCAGTGTATGAAAGTGTCATCAGGGCTGACTATGACACACGTCACAATGTAAGTCACACACCAGACACCATTTCTGCTAGGGCTGGGAATTGCCAGGGACCTCATGGTTAGGGCTGTGGCGTGCATGAATTTTTGTCAGACGGTTATTGTCATGCACAAGACTTCCAGTACCACGGTAATTGACTGTTAATGAACAGAAACACGTTTAGCATCTCCAGGCCTGCACACATACAAGCCGCTGATGAGCACCTTTGGAACATCTACATTTTAAAAAGTCTAATAAATCAATTTAATACAGACCCTCACAATAAATCCATTATTTATTTTAGGCAGGTCTAAAGAAACATAACGATATGAAGAAAATGCATTTCAGAAGAACAGAATGCGAGTTGGCCTACTGTATGTTATCTGGCTATGTGCCATGCCATTGGCAGTAGACTTGTTCATTTAGCAGACAAGATATGCTTATAAGTCCAGTGCCATTATTTGATTTAATACTAAAAATATTATAATTGAACTTAGCTGAATAAAACGAAGGATATTTTTTTCCCCATTCCAATGTGAGTACACATATGAAGTGGCTACGTTGAGCGTAAAAGAGAGTGATCATTTGGAACAGGTCTTATATGCTAGATTCAGAGTTATTTGGCAACTTTAGTTGTGAATGTATACAAACCTTAGAATGTCTTAGAAATCAAAACATATATATGAGCTGCATGATGCCCCATTATCAAATGGGTAGGAACAGGGGAATAACGAACGGAGGCCGCTTTCCCGCCAGTTCTTTAAAAAAAAAAACTATGCCGGGTAGGTTACTCTGGTTATTACACACTGCATCAACCGCTTTTTGAGGAGCATGCAGCCTCTGTATGCCATGGGCTCTCCAACCCTGTTACTGCAGCTACCCAGTGCTTAATTTGGGAAACCCAAGTGAAATCTGTTCGGGATCATCGGTAGTAAGTTGTTTTCAAAACATATTTCATTAAGCTGACAGTCACTCTGGAGAAAGGAATGAAGGAGAGAGGGGAGGAGATGGAAATGCACAGTGGTGAGATATTCTGTACCGTAAGGTAGTGTCAGCCTATTGATTTGGAAAATATAAAAACAATTCCCTATTACTAGGCTATACAAATATGCACTATAAATTGTAGGCGAACTCTGTAAACCACCCTGCAAATTCAACGAACAGCATCGCCTGAACCTATACGTTCTCTCCCAGACTCAACAGCAGTTTGGAGTAGAGGTCGACCTATTAATCGGAATGGCCGATTAATTAGGGCCATATAGGTTCATTAGGAACGTATAGGTTCAGGCGATGCTGTTCGTTGAATGTGCAGGGCGGCTTACAGAGTTCGCCTACAATGCCTGCCTTACATTGCACTCCATGAGGAGCCTGCGTGGCAGGTTGACTACCTGTTACGTGAGGGCAGCAAGAAGCCAAGGTAAGTTGCTAGCTAGCATTAAACTTATAAAAAACAATCAATCGTAACATAATCACTAGTTAACTCCACATGGTTGATGATATTACTAGTTTACCTAGCGTGTCCTGCGTTGCATATAATCGATGTGGTGCCTGTTATTTCCGATTGAATCACAGCCTACTTCGACAAACGGGTGATGATTTAACAAGCGCATTTGTGAAAAAAAGCATGGTCGTTGCACCAATGTACCTAACCATAAACATCAATGCCTTTCTTTAAAATCAATACACAAGTATATATTTTTAAACCTGCATATTTAGTTAATATTGCCTGCTAACATGAATTTCTTATAACTAGGGAAATTGTGTCATTTCTCTTGTGTGCCGTGCAAGCAGTCAGGGTATATGCAGCAGTTTGGGCCGCCTGGCTCATTGCGAAATGTGTGATGTCCATTTATTCCTAACAAAGGCTGTAGTTAATTTGCCAGAATTGTACATAATTATGACATTGAAGTTTGTACAATGTAACAGCAATATTTAGACTTAGGGATGCCACCTGTTTGATAACACACGGAACGGTTCCGTATTTCACTGAAAGAATAAACGTTTTGATTTGGAAATTATAGTTTCCTTGATTGGACCATTTTAATGACCAAAGACTCGTATTTCTGTGTGTTATTATGTTATAATTAAGTCTATGATTTGATAGAGCAGTCTGACTGAGCGATGGTAGGCACCAGCAGGCTCGTAAGCATTCATTCAAACAGCACTTTTGTGTGTTTGCCAGCAGCTCTTCGCTGTGATTCAAGCATTGAGCTGTTTATGACTTCAAGCCTATCAACTCCCGAGATTAGGCTGGTGTAACCGATGTGATATGGCTAGCTAGTTAGCGGGGTGCGCGCTAATAGCGTTTCAAACGTCACTCGCTCTGAGACTTGGAGTAGTTGTTCCCCTTGCTCTGCAAAGGCATATGAAATGCATGAAAACGGGGTAAAAAAATAAATAATAATAATAATAATAAAATTTGAAAAATATGTTTTGCATTGGTAAATAAAATGTATTTTCTTTACTTAGTAAACCCTTGCTGTTGACATGAACTGAAAGATAGCTCTGAGAGATTTCTGCCAAGCTTGCTTTTAGAAGAACCAAATGGGCACTCATGGTGTTTCTGTCCCTCCTCCTTCCCTTCCTCCCCTATAACCCTATTCCCCTCCTTCCATCCTCAGAACTCCGGCATAGAGAAGGCCTTTCTGTTCGACGTGGTCAGTAAGATCTACATCGCCACAGACAGCAGTCCGGTGGACATGCAGTCTTATGAGCTGTGCTGTGACATGATCGACGTGGTTATAGATGTCTCCTGCATCTATGGGTAAGTCCCCTAGAACTGAATTCCTATCAGATATGTATGGTTTACAGCTGCATGTGTTTGTGGTCATTTCTGTGACAACACTTTACTTCAAGCTGAACGGTATAAAATCACACTTTTACCCCTTGTTATAAGCGTGTATGAGACATTTAACGTCTTATTATAAAGTTTGAAATGTTAGGTCCCTGTATCGAACACACTTTCAATTTGAATTAGTTCCCTTACGTGTGTTGATCCAGTCTGAAGGAGGATGGCAGTGGTAGTGCCTACGACAAGGAGTCCATGGCCATCATCAAGCTGAACAACACCACAGTCCTCTACCTGAAAGAGGTCACCAAGTTCCTGGCGTTGGTCTGCATCCTCCGAGAGGAGAGCTTTGAGCGCAAAGGCAAGCCATCCACCCCAGCACTTCCTCATTACTGCATTAAGCAGTCTCTCGATCAAGTGTGACTTCACGCCCACAAGCGCGACATTCAGACCGATGCCAATGGAGGAGTGGCACAGTCTTATTTAAGGAAGTGATCATGTCTTGAGTCTCTTGAATTTCAAGCTTCTCAGGCAGTAGCGCTCATATAAGTGGCTAGTTTGTCTGCCACTGTAGATGTTCTTCACACGGGGCATTATTGGTTTATCTTGATAGGGGTTTGTTCACGTCTTATTCTTTGTTTCAACAATACGTGACTCATGGAGTAATCGACTGAGTGATGTTCAGAGTCTCTAAGATCACAAAGTGAAAATATATTCAGACCCTTCTCTCATTGACACGTATCTCTCCCCAGGCTTGATAGACTACAACTTCCACTGTTTCCGGAAGGCCATCCACGAGGTGTTTGAGGTGGGTGTTTCCACACCGTGGACGGGCTCCCAGGCGGCCGGCACGCCCTGCACCAAGGCTGTGACACTCAACGGCACGCCCCGGAGCACTGTCTAAACACAAATGGACAGACGGAGAGAGGATAGGAAAGGACAGAAAGATAGAAAAGAAAGATGGGGAGGGATCGTGCGGAAAAGACTAATGGATTGGGGTTTTCAGTAAACCAATCATAACTCTCGCACCCAGATCCTAAAAATCACAGGAAGAGGACTAGAGCTAAAAATTCAAATGAAGGGTCAGGGCTGAACCCGAAGCTCAGAGGGTAAGGAGGACTGCGAGCTTACAAAGCTAGGATGAAAGGGAAACTGAATGCAGAGATACTAGGAACATTCGTACATTTCGTGTGAATGCAAGGCATTGTTTTCCGCTGTTTGGCACTCTGCCACGAGTAAAAACGGCTAAATGAAAGTCCAACAGGACTGGTATACGTAAGCAAAAGCGTATGTGTTATTTGGGAACTTTCAGTGAGAGAGGCCTCACGTGCTTCAAGTCCCAGGAGACCTGAGGAAGCTTGGTAATATCGTTGTCTGTTTTAGCTGCTGGTTCATCCATGTGAAGAAGTACTTTTTAAAAAATGTAAACGTTGCTGTAACCCTCGATAAGGAGAAGAAACTGCATAGGCTGTAACGGGGATCAGTATAGTTGTGTAACCCTGTGCAGACTTATGGGTCGAAGTCTCTAAGAAATGCTTGGTGTTTATCCAAAACGCACATGGTAACACTTTCTCAAGGCCTTATTTAGATAGAAAGCTTGCAGCAGGCAAGCTCAATCACTACTCACCCGCCTGTATGCTGCCCAAGACTTTGCTTCTGGTTTCATTCATTCTGAAGAAAACAGGGTTACTCAGAGTGCAAAAGGGATTGTAGTGTCCACTTTTTCTGCTTCTGTTCTGCGTGTGTGTCTGAAAAAGAGGATAGTTGGGGATTATGGATTCATGACTGCCCCATGTTGATTTGCCAGTGCAGGACCTATGCTCAAAGTTGCTGTAGTGTCATACTGTATAATGCTATGCCATGTTGGAAAATTGAGCTAAAGAATAAACCTGTTACCAGTGGTTTGATCAGTGATGCTTCTAGATTCTAACTAGGATTTGTTGCAGTTGGATATCTGGTTCATTAGAATCTTGCACAGATGAAACATTCTACCTTTTGTCTTCTGGAAATAATCCATTGCATTGGCTTATTCTCTTGGTTTGGCTATCAAATGATGCATGCAGTACAAGCACATTCTAGATATATCTATCTCCCTTATGCATAAAGTAGTCAGTTTGGCCATATTTTCTGACACTCCATTGTAATACTGCCCCGCATGGATGCTTGCCATAGACCAAATGCTACTAACAGCCAACCAACTATACCAATCTTCAACTAATGTGTGCAACTCATACATTTATGACATCACAAGTTCTTTGAGCATGACCCTTCTCTTTACTGAAGCAGGTGGAGTCCGATGCCATTAGGAATGAGCTAATCTGGTCCCAGATCTGTTTGTGCGGTCTTGCCAAGGCGTGACAATGAATAAAAGAGTTGGCGAGACTGCACAAACAGATCACGGACCAGCCTAACTAGGAAAGGTCTCTGATGGGACCTATACATTCCGGTTGTGTGGCACCAATTGACATTATATCATTTAATGTTGGTTATGATCATGATAAACAGAATGGTGGCAATGAAACGCCGGTCACCACTTCAAACCCTGCCTTACGTGACTAGTTGTTTCATTCACTCATCCCCCATCGCACAGGAGCGGCAGGTAGCCTAGTGGTTAGAGCGTTGGGCTAGTAACAGAATGGTTGCAAGATCGAATCCCCGAGTTGACAAGGTAAAAATCTGTCGTTCTGCCCCTGAACAAGGCAGTTAACCCACTGTTCCTAGGCCGTCATTGAAAATAAGAATTTGTTCTTAACTGACATGCCAAGTTAAATAAAGGTACAATTAAAAACATATTTGTTTTTAAATCGCGCCGTCTGGCGCATATAGGACAGCAACAACGGCTTTCCACTTCTGGCACTTTGGAAGTCTTCTCCACTGTGCTTTAGCTTTGCTGATGTTGATCAGCATTTCGGTGTCTATTAGGTTTGTCTCAGAGCCTCAAGGAGTTGGGCAATTGCTTGTTTGTCTGAGGAGGTTGGCGTTTAATGCATTAGGCCAACAGATGTGGAGTATTCTTCGCAGACAAGTTGCGTGTAAGGTGAATTGTTTGTTCTGGTCAGTCACTTTCCAGCACTCTGTACCATACAGCACAACACTGGTGGATTTAGAATTTGATCTTTGTGCTGTTATCTATCATCTTGACTTACAAATCTGTTGGAACTTTAAGAAGGTTTCACTTTAGCTGAGGGTTCTGCTCAAGGACTTTTATCACAGCAATCCACACACAAAAAAACAAACACAGCATGAAGCCAATATGAAAACCCATTCCAAGCATGTATGCAATAACGTGTCGTCAAGCTAAATTATTCTCAACATAACATTGCTCATTGTATTTCACTGTCGGTAAGGGAGACCAGGTCTAACCATGAAAATGAATCCTGGGAAAAAATGACCAAATTGCATTATTCTGCCCTGAATGCAAGAAAGGTTGTTTTTTTTGTTGCCTGTGTTTGGTTTGTTCATTTGTTTTTGCAAATAGACATTTGGAACTATAGTAAATCCACTGTTGTCAGTTCTGCCAAAGGTTTTATCATTCACATGAAATAAACACTTGCACATCAAAAGCAAATGTTTCTGGTTTTACTTGATGTTTTAGTACATTAGTTCTTTGGCAGACTAGGGCACAATGATGTATCGTATGAAATCTGGTATCTGGCACAGTATCATAGGCTCGTGCTGGCTTGCCAAATCTGCAGGCTCTTTTGACACCTGGAAATGAACACTAGATGGTGCCAAATGACTGTTCTCATTTCTTCATTGTGTATTGCAATTCAGTTGTTTGCCAAACTACCTGAATAATTTCACTGCATTTCAGGGATTACTACATTGGCTATGATCGACTCGATGCAAATGTTTTTAACCCTAGCCACAACCACAGGGATCGAAGCAGAAACACTTGGAGGTGAGATGTCCAGCCAGAGATGACTGAGAGCGGCCTCCACTGGTTCGCTGTGAAAGCTCTTGCCCCGAACCCCGAGAGATGGAGAACAATGGCCTTCGTCAATGGCCTGTGCTGAAGGTAAAGTATATAAATACGACAACCACTTTTTTCAAAAAACAACAACTTCCCTAAAAACATCTGTATTTGATGTATATATTTTCCATTTATAATAACATAGGCTAATCAAATCATAGGCTGAATACATAGGCCTATATTTTCAACAATGCTATTATTTGAAACCTTAGCCCAAAAAAATGGCAAATTTTGTTGAGTTGCTGTAGTTCAATATTGTAGTCTTAAAAAAAAAAAATGTACCAAACTATAAACCCCCACTGGTTTACTGTGCAAAATATCAGTTGAATGGCTCTGCTATGAAAGTGCCTTGCCAGTTAAAATAATCCTCACAGCCACTGATGACCCATTATGTGCAGAGGTAGGCAAGGCAACTAAACACCACTTCCCCACAATTTAGATGCAATAAAACACTGACATCTTTTTTTGATCCACTTCATTAAGCCTCTAATTTGTTATAAAAATCCTGCATTAATCTTGGCGACGGCTTCCCCGCGGTTCTTTAAACTCTACTCCAACCTTCCCGTGTTGGTTTGATGGCTCCTCAAATAGGCTCTAATTTAAGATAAATAATGCATTCCCACTAGTAACCATGCCAAGGAATCTACAATGTGACTTTGACATAGTAAAATCATAAATTAACAGTCAAAGTATAAGGTCTCTCAAACCCCACATCCTAAACTGAGTACACCATTCTGCCACCTCTGGTGTCTTGGCCATCCCACCCCTACGGAAGGGCAGCTCCCACTCAGCCCAGTCATTGCTCTTTTCTGTCCTGGCACCCCAATGGTGGAACCAGCTTTTCCTTGACAGTAGAGTCCCTGCCCATCTTCCCAAAAACATCTGAAACCCTCCGTCTTCAAAGCGTGTCCTAAATAATCCCACAGCACCCCCTGACTTTGTTGATAGTAAGTACATTTTTATTTAAAACTCAGCTATGACTGAGGTATGTGGTTGTCCCACCTAGCTATTTTAAGATGAATGCATTCACTGTAAGTCACTCTGGATAAGAGGGCCTGCTATATGACTATAATGTAAATGTCTCAAATTGTAGACGAATCACATTCTCTGATAGACCGCCTGCCAGCCTGATGTTATGTGAATACTTAAGGTATTGCTCTGCAGTTTTAAGATGTTTTTATTTTTTTCACAAGTTGAAATAGGTTTGACCTTTTCGGTATGGTGCGAATAAAGACTTGAGGTCCTGGCTTACTATGCTAAAGTTGAAGTCAATGTTTTTGGGCTCTACTGCCAACATTGGTCATAGACCTAAAGTCATTGTGATCTGATGATGGTACACAATATACAGTGCATTCAGAAAGTATTCAGACCCCTTGATGTTTTCCACATTTTATACAAAAATGTATGATTTCCCCCCCCATCAATCTACACACAATACCCCATAATGACAAAGCAAAAACAGGTTTTTAGAAATTGTAGCAAATTTATTTACAAATAAAACAACTTAAATATCACATTTGCATTTAGTATTCAGATCCTTTACTAGATCCTAGTACTTTCTTGAAGCGCCTTTGGAATCGATTGCAGCCTCGAGTCTTCTTGGGTATGACGCTACAAGCTTGGCACACCTGTATTTGGGGAGTTTCTCCCATTCTTCTCTGCAGATCCTCTCCAGCTCAGTCAGGTTGGATGGCATTGCTTCACAGCTATTTTCAGGTCTCCAGATATGTTTGATTAGGTTCAAGTCCGGGCTCTGGCTGGGCCACTCAAGGACATTCAGAGACTTGTACTGAAGCCACTGCTATGTTTTCTTGGCTGTGTGCTTAAGGTCGTTGTCCTGTTGGAAGGTGAACCTTCACCCCAGTCTGAGGTCCTGGGGCAAGTTTTCATCAAGGATCTCTCTCTATACTTTTGTGTTCCTTTTACCCCTCAATCCTGACTAGTCTCCCAGTCCCTGCTGCTGAAAAACATCCACACAGCATGATGCTGCCACCACAATCCTTCACTGTAGGGATGGTGCCAGGTTTCCTCCAAACGTGACACATGACATTCAGGCCAAAGACTTTAATCTTGGTTACACCAGAGCATCTTATTTCTCATGGTCTGAGATTCCTTTCGGTGCCTTTTGGCAAACTCCAAGTGGGCTGTCGTGCCTTTTACTGAGGAGTGGCTTCTGTCTAGCCACTCTACCATAAAGGCCTGATTGGTGGAGTGCTGCAGAGATGGTTGTCCTTCTGGAAGTTTCTCCCTTCTCCACAGAGGAACTCTGGCTCTCTGTCAGAGTTACTAACAGGTTCTTGGTCACCTCCTTGACCTCCTGATTTTTTTTTATTTTTTAAATCACACCTTTTATTTAGGTAGGCTAGTTGAGAACAAGTTCTCATTTACAACTGCAACCTGGCTAAGATAAAGCAAAGCAGTTCGACACATACAACAATACAGAGTTACACATGGACTAAACAAACATACAGTCCATATACAGTGTGCAAATGAGGTAAGATAAGGGAAGTAAGGCAATAAATAAGCCATGGTGGTGAAATAATTACAATATACCAATTAAACACTGGAGTGATGGATGTGCAGAAGATGAATGTGCAAGTTGAGATACTGGGGTGCAAAGGAGCAAATAAATAAATACAGTATGGGGAGGAGGTAGTTGGATGGGCTATTTACAGATGGGCTATGTACAGGTGCAGTGATCTGTGAGTTGCTCTGACAGCTGGTGCTTAAAGCTAGTGAGGGAGATATGAGTCTCCAGTTTGATTTTTTTTTTTGCAGTTCATTCCAGTCATTGGCAGCAGAGAACTGGAAGGAAAGGCGGCCAAAAGAATAATTGGCTTTGGGGGTGACCAGTGAGAGATACCTGCTGGAGCGTGTGCTATGGGTGGGTGCTGCTATGGTGACCAGTGAGCTGAGAAGGTGCGGCTTTACCTAGCAAAGACTTATAGATGACCTGGAGCCAGTGGGTGTGGTGACGTTGGCTGGCCCTCGCCTCATACTCGAGAGCTTACAGGTCGCAGTGGTGGGTAGTATATGGGGCTTTGGTGACAAAACGAATGGCACTGTGATAGACTGCATCCAATTTGTTGAGTATGTGTTGGAGGCTATTTTGTAAATGACATCGTCGAGGATCGGTAGGATGGTCAGTTTTATGAGGGTATGTTTGGCAGCATGAGTGAAGGAGGCTTTGTTGCGAAATAGGAAGCCGATTCTAGATTTCATTTTGTATTGGAGATGCTTAATGTGAGTCTGGAATGAGAGTTTACAGTCTAACCAGTCACCTAGGTATTTGTAGTGATCCACATATTCTAAGTCCGAACCGTCCAGAGTAGTGATGCTGGATGGGCGAGCAGGTGCGGGCAGCAATCGATTGAAGAGCATGCATTTAGTTTTACTTGCATTTAAGAGCAGTTGGAGGCCACAGAAGGAGAGTTGTATGACACTGAAGCTCGTCTGGAGGTTAGTTAACACGGTGTCCAAAGAAGGGCCAGAAGTATACAGAATGGTGTCGTCTGCGTAGAGGTGGATCAGAGAATCACCAGCAGCAAGAGCGACATCATTGATGTATACAGAGAAGAGAGTCAGCCCAAGAATTGAACCCTGTGGCACCCCAATAGAGAACTGATTGCTCAGTTTGGCCAGGCGGACAGCTCTAGGAAGAGTCTTGGTGGTTCCAAACTTCATCCATTTAAAAATGGAGGCCACTGTGTTCTTGGGGGCCTTCAATGCTGCAGAAATGTTTTGGTGCCCTTCCCCAGATCTGTGCCTCGACAAAATCCTGTGTCGGAGCTCTACAGACTATTTCTTCAACTTCATGGCTTGGTTTTTGATCTGACATTCACTGTCAACTGTGGGACCTTTATATAGACAGGTGTGTGTGTGCTTTTCCAAATCATGTCCAATCAATTTAATTTACCACAGGTGGACTCCAATCAAGTAGTAGAAACATCTCAACGATGATCAATGGAAACAGGATGCACCCGAGCTCAATTTGAAGTCTCATAGCAAAGGGTCTGAATACTTATGTAAATAAGGTATTTCTGTTATTTATTTTATACATTTGCAAAACATTCTAAAACCCTTTTTGCGCTTTGTCATCATGGTGTGTTGTGTGTAGATTGAAAAAACACCATTTTTGAATAAGGCTGTAATGTAACAATGTGGAAAAGTCAAGGGGTCTGAATACTTTCCGAATGCACTGTAAGTACATAGGCCTATGTGTGATGCTGGCCTATGTTGATACCAGCTAAGCACTCCAGTCTGTAAGCAAAACAAAATATAGTGATGAAAGGCACAGCAACAGACCTTTTATTAATGACATACTTTTACTGTCCAACATAATGTGGATTATATTAAAGTCAATCGCATTTCAAACTTTTTCAGGCAGGCTGACATGACTGCCATAAACAACTTTGACACATTTCATACTCCAGAATCCCTGTAGCACTTCCTTTCGGTCTCTGGATGGCACTAGTGTCTACGTTTTTGTATCTTCCCGAGTCACTAATATTCTGTCTTCACCCATCACTCTTTCTCACTGTGGTGGGCAACATGCAAATCAAATGTTAACATTGCAGACTTGCACAATGAGAGAGAGGAAGAGCAGCTTGATGTACAGCTGTAATTTGGCACTATAGCAGCTCCTGAAATTGCCTTGCTTTATCAAAACCGACGCTTGTCTCCTCCTCACCATCTAATAAGAAAACTCACCCAATACTGAAATGAAACCAGCAGAACATACTTTTGCCTGTCTGTGATGTCACACTCTCGGCTCCATTACGTTGCGAGCACACGCACGTCTAGTTGAACCTTTTATCTTATTTGCGTGCGCTGTCATTATAGCAACGATACAGTCAGTGAAACCCTTTAATAAAGCTCTAACTCCCGTGAACTATCTTTTTTATCTGTGTGTTTAGTATTAGACGTGATGAGGAGGAAATGAAGTCGACTCGGGTAGGCATGTTGGAAATTGTGACAAATGTGAAGGTAGTTAATTGATTTCTTTCTATTTGTCAGGCAATACATCCTCACCGTGTGTACTGTCAAGCAAATTAGGATTCATTCATTAGGATTGTATGGTTTTCAAATCAAGAGTCACTTTTTGTCTTAGATCAGCCTTATATCAGAGTAATTATGATTCAATAACATTATGTAACAAATTAGTAAGTATATAGAATCCCATTTGTACTCATTTGAAAGTAGAAGACTGCTTGGTACACAATTCCCCTGTTCTCCTATATAGATACCCTGAAACGATGCTACTGCAATTGTGTTGTCATGTTCAGTAGCCTTGAAACATGGGTCTCAGTGCGGGGGGCAGGAGCACATGTATCTGGGCCCTGACTGTCAAACCCCCTTGCCTGATTTCCTCTCCCCTCCCACCCTCTGACCCTGCACTGGAGGGGGAAAAGAAGAAGAGGAGAGAGAAAGAAAGAGGGAGGTAGAGGCAGCCGTCTCCTGTATTTCCGTGGCTGGTCAGCCAGTAGACCATGTAGTGCAGGGCCAGTCAGACAACAGCCAGCTAATGGGCAGTAGCAGAGCAGCCACAGTGACAAAAGGAGCATTGACAGATGCCATTATCTCTGCCTCATGCAGATACAACTGGATGCAGACACAGGCGTGGAGACAGACAGACAGGCAGGCAGGCAGCCCTGTGTTTGTGTGTGTGGAGGGGGTAAAGTGGTGTGTGTATCGGATGTGTGGGTGTGTGGAGGGGATATGGGATGGTGTGTGTCTTCGTGTGCAAAGTTAATGAAACGCGAGAGAAGCACTGGATTATCACTGGGACTAGACTTGCCTGTTCACACTCGTCTGAGCACCTCCATACTCCTCCGTGTGTGTGTGTGTGTGTGTGTGTGTGTGACTGTGTGTGTGACTGTGTGTGTGACTGACTGTGACTGTGTGTGCTGACTGAGTATGCATGACCAGTGTAGTTACTGCTGAGACATTTGACTGATCTGACTGACTGACCCAGTTCTGACCAGTGTAGTTACTCAGTTTGGATTCAGTTCTCGCTCAGGGGGATCATGAAAACCATATTGCATGCTCTCCGCGTTTCATCTGGTGTTGGGTTTATAACATATGCAGTTTCCACTTCACCAAGGATGTTCTGGTCATTTGGAGAACCAAAATGGGGCCGTACGAGGGATGTGGCAGCATATTTAACAGGCTTGGCAGAGGGAGAGAGTCATTAGGCAGTGTTTTTGGGGTATAACAAATTTGTGCTAGCTCTGCTCAGTGTGGTGTGGTGACATGGGACAGTGATGTAGACTGTGGAGATGGATGTTGACAGTGGAATGTCAGCCCTCCAGTCATTTTCTAGAGAGACTGAACACTGGGTTGGAGTTTCTGGACCTTAGCCAGAGAGAGGGAAAGATGGGAGGGAGGGCGAGGCAGACAGACAGTCAGTCTGTGATGGAGGAGTGAAGGCCTCTCTGCAGTGATACATTTCCTCCCATTGTCTTTGAATCTCCACAGGTGAATGATAAATCCAGTTAGTTGTGAGGAAACAGATCTTGGCTTTAGGCCTCTCTTTACTCATTACTGCTACTTTGCCAATTCAGCCTCAACCACCACTGAGGCTTGCACACAAACACACAGCCCCCCCCGCTGAGTGTCTGACACCGTTGCTGCCAGACTAATCAGGGCACTACTGTACCCCCTCCAGCCCTGCGTTCTAAACTCTCTCTGTCTCTTTTTAATCAGTGTGACTGGAAACAGACCTTCGGCATGACGTCATGCCTTGCTTAGGTGACAATGATCGGCATCATTGGAGATGACAAAAATACAGAAAAATCATGTTCAAATCCCGATTTTTAAGAAGACAACATCTATTAAAGTATTCGGTGCAGTCATGGTGAGGCCTTTTTCTAAGAGGCCTGTATGTGAGCATAGGAGACAGAGGAGTCTTATGCTGTTATGCTGATGGGTCTTCTCAGGAAGAGGAGCGCATTACAAGGAGACTGAAATGAGAACCATGGAGCCCTGATGCGCGCGCACGCGTACACACACACACACTTACTTGTGCATGTAGAAGTGTGTGTGTGTGCACAGACACGCACACCCTTCTATGGCACTGTGAAGCAGCAGCATGGACATCCAGCAGAGCGATGTCCTGATGCTGTGTGAAGTGCAGTCTCTCCATGGTAACTACTGGAGCCGTGTATTTAAATGGCACTGCGAGACACCACCCCCACTACGTTCTATACTTAGTCTCTATCCCTGGGTCTCTGCCTTCTCTATTTTGCTCTAAAGCTAACTCTCTTGTTGTACTGACGAGCTTCTTATAGTCTGGTCGTATACTTAGTATTCTCATCGGAAGTGATCTGTCTTCTTTATTCTTCTTTATTTAAGCGAGAGTGTGTGTGTGTGTGTGTGTTTGCCCCTTAGAGCATTCCAGGGGCAACACACTGAGAGAGTGCAAGTGAGAAGTGAGTGTGACGGATTGCATCCTGCCGCCGAGCGTGTGTGTGCGTGCACAAGAAAACGAGAGCAACTACATGTAACCAGCCATGGGACAGAGGATTAGAGGAAGATGACTGTAGAGGAATGGAGCGGGATGTGACAGTGGATGGAGAGGTGCTGATACGTAACACAGAGAACACAAGTGGAGAGGTGGAGTGAGACCAATAGGCACGGACAGGTGGACACAGACAATAGCCCAGCCTACATGCATTGCATCCACGGGTCCAGTCTCAGCCTCTTGCTCCTTATACAGTATCTGGGGCCAGGCCAGCAACACACAGGAACACATTAACACCAGATCTACATGCTGCAATGGTATGGCCCTGCAATTTGTGCAGAGCATTGGCATGCACAAAACCTGACACGCACGGCCCTTTGAACTGCATGCACACAACCTGTACACACGGACACACACACACATGCATGCACAAAACCTGACACGCACGGACACACACACACACATGCACAAAACCTGCATGCATGCACAAAACCTGACACACACACACACACACATGCATGCACAAAACCTGACACGCACGGACACACACACACACACACACACAACCTGACACACACGCATGCATGCACAAAACCTGACACGCACGGACACACACACACACACACACATGCATGCACAAACCTGACACACACACACACACACACATGCATGCACAAAACCTGACACGCACGGACACACACACACACACACACACACACACACACACTGATGGATTCACATGTGTGCACACTTGGACACGTGCACACAGAAACAGTGGGAGATGGGTGTTTTGCAGCTTGGATCCACACCAGTGGTTTCCCTCACTGCAGTATTGTTATTTAAATGTGGGAGAGCGATCAGCGAGCATTAATGGCATCTTCAACACTGCAGAGGTAATTCTCCTCCAGTTCCCTACTCTCCTTTCTTTCACACATGGCTCGTGGGCACACCTTGAGGGGCATGTGAATACCAAATATCACCAGCATCCGCAATGCAACACATTTCCCAGTTTGTCTGCACATTTTGACATTGTAGTCAGCAATACTCCAGTTTGCGGTTTAGTATGGCAAATGATGTATTTACCATCGCTGCACGTTAGTAATCATTTAGAACACATGCATACATTTAGAACACATGCATACATTTAGAACACATGCATACATTTAGAACACATGCATACATTTAGAACACATGCATACATTTAGAACACATGCATACATTTAGAACACATGCATACATTTAGAACACATGCAAACATTTAGAACACATGCATACATTTAGACCACATGCATACATTTAGAACACATGCATACATTTAGACCACATGCATACATTTAGAACACATGCATACATTTAGAACACATGCATACATTTAGAACACATGCATACATTTAGAACACATGCATATTGTGTCGATGTATTTGGGTTTGTTAGAAGTAGGTGGGTTTTTAGGTTGTTTTCAAAGCTCTGTGTTTTGATGAAACTTTAGCGTCAGGCCTGCCCCGACCTTGTCTGTCTCCCAGACTTTGACGTTCCTGAAGCCCTCGTGATGTTTACTCTGTCACGGACAATCAGAGCCCGGCTTTAACACCTGTGGTGATGGGATCATTTGAGCTGCGTAGAAGAAATCCCCAACTCAACAGTAAATAGAATGAGACTGGACAAGCACCCCTGGCAATCGCCCCTTAGCCCTTACCTGTTTAAGATTCTTTTTTTTGTAAACCAACTAGGACCTTTGGCACAATATTCCACACATTCTTCCCCTTTTCTAGTTCTCAGGTGTGTCCTAATGCTTTATTTTTTAAGAAGGCATAAATAGTTATTTATTTCATTCCTAAATGAGATTTTGTGTTATGTTTTGATATTTGATATGGTATAGAGGCTTCCTGATGTTTAGTGGTCAAGCAATTAATAACATGTCTTTTGGGCTCGGCATTGGAACACTTAATATTCTCCATATTCAAGTCCAAAATTTGAACAAAACGGTTGAATGTCGACAGATGTAAGAACGACAAGTTAAACCGCACAGAGGACAGATAATGGGGACATTTCATTGCATATGCCGAAGTGCTTTGTAATTGGTGAGCAATTTACATAAGTTTTGTCCCACAATTAGCTAGACAATGAAATTCTCTGTCACATTTTCATTTTAAACAAGAGAATGAAAGCACATAAATTCATGGCAATTAATGAACTTGCAGAAGACATGTTAAATAGACAAGGGGCACAATGTTCACATTTTAAACAGTTCACCTTCTTCGGACAGACTGACTTTTTATTTAGCACAAAACATGTCTTTACATTTTAAGATTGATAAATGTAACAAAATTGTAGAGCTACTTTAAAAAAAAATTTTTTAAATGGAATATTAATGTAAATGGAATAGAGAACATGACAAATGTGGTGCATGTTCACTAAACTTAGTCCACCATCTTAAGTTGGGAGCATGGCTGACGTGTGTGTGTGTGTGTGTGTGTGTGTGTGTGTGTGTGTACGCACGTCTTTCTCTGTGGATGTTTGTGTGTGTGTGTGTGGGGGGGGGGTGCAAGCCTGTACACACACACACACACCACAGTAGGTGTTGTCAGAAATGATCCCATTTTCATTACTCACCAGTTCAAAGAAGGAGGTGAGGCCCTGCCTTGCAGCAGTGATAAATGCATTACCCCAATAAACCCTGTCTCCACAGAGGTGCTGAGTAGGGAGACACACACACACTGTTGTGAGGGAGAGAGAGGATCAGATGAGAAAAGAAGAGGAATGACAACGAAGAAGTGATGAAGAGGGAGAATGAGGAGGGGACACAAAGGACAGACAGCGAAGGAGGAATAAAAAGGAGATGCAAAAGAAAAGTAACAGATGTCAGAGACAGGAAAGAGAAGGGACCGGGAAGGACCGACCCAAGAGGAAAAGAGACAGACAGACGCCGAGGAGGGAGTGAGGAAGCGAGCGATCAAGGGAGGGTAGGAGGAAGGGAGGGGGTGAGAGACAGAAGGTCAGGGGTAGAGGAGGGCTACTGCAGGATTTGTGGCACTGGGTGTGTGGAAGGAGGGATGTAAGGGAGAGCTCCAGGATCACTGATGTCCAGCTGGCCCCTGCCTCTGCCCCTCATTAGAACAGGGCCATGTCCCCGTCCCGAATAGTAATCCAGGGAGGAAGTGGCGAGGGGGCAGGAGGAGAAGTGGATAAATGGATGTGTATGCTTGCATACATGCACAAGTGTGTGTGTACCTCTGAATGTGTGTCTTTGCTAACTGTGGATAGGCCTTTCGCCCGGCCTGGCCACCACCTCCAGTAATGAGGTGAGAAGAAACGGATTCAAACCTTTTAGAGGAAGTGGACCAGTGTTACATCAGTTAAACACACAAGGTCACGATCCTTCATTACCACCCATTAAATGACATCAGAGCGCCAAAGCCACACGCATGCAAATTGAAACGGGCGGCGAGTTCATCAATGTCAAATGAAAACCTGAACCAATGCAACGGCCAGGACTTTTCAACCTAACCACCAGGTCTTCCCTCGCTCTTTTTGCACTCCGTAAGGAACAATGATGTGGAGGTGGGGGGTGCAGGAGGGCGGTGGGGGGAGGGCATGCAGCATACAATTAAAAGGCGGAGCAGTGAGTCAAGGGGACTGACCCGGGTGGAGAAAGTGTTGTGTGTGTGTGTGTGCGCCACATAATGAAAGGTTGAACTTTGCAGTTGCTGGGGTGGCATACCAAATCAACTTGCCACTGGGAGAGGCTAGTAGAGGGGGGAGCGGGACCGAGTGAGACAGACAGAGGGCCGGCGAGAGGGACTGAGTGCGAGTGGGAGGGAGAGGGGCCGAGAACAAGCAATGGGGGGAGAGAGGGACTGAGCAGCAGGAGGAGGAGGAGGAGGAGGAGGAGGGAGAGAGCCAGAGCGCGTCGTAGCCACAGGGGCTGAGTGACAGAAATTAATAATTAGTGACAATGATTGACAGCGCTCCCTCCATCTGCGGCTCTCCGCTGCCTCGCAGGCGCTCGCCTCCGCCGGCGACCGGCGGGCACAATGAGTTCCAGAGGGATTCTGGGAGAAGCACATGATTGACAACTGCCGTCCTGGAGAGACGGGGACAGGGAGCGTGGAGGGGCGGTGAGTAAGGGGGGCTGAGGGGGAGGATTGAGGGGGCAGGGAGACAGAGTTAGGAGGAGGGAGGGGATGGGGTGGTTTGGGAGAGGTGGTCAGAAATGGTCCCCACACCACAATCCCTCCACCACACCACGACCCCTACACTACAGCACGACCCCCTACACCACACCATGATCCCCACACCATGACCCCTACACCACACCACGATCCCCACACCACGATCCCTCCACCACAATAGTATTATGCAAAACAAACAAATTTACCACGGAGAGTGGGAAATAAACAGAAGAAAATGAGAAGCGTTCGAGCCCTGGCTTCTGCTGTAAGGGGAAATTTGTTTGCTTTGCTTCTAAATAGCCATCAGCTGTGAATTTGCCAGCCTTCTCTCCTCTGTCACCTCTTCTCATTCGGTCTCATTCCCTTCTTCAACCTGAACTGCCGTGCAGCTGTCTTTCTTTTACTGTCAAATCTGACACCATATTGCCATAAAAAAAGTGATGTGATTATACATAGCCTACATCTTTGGTACAACAATAGAATTTCACTTTTACCCAACACTATCAAGTTGTAGGCCTGAACAAAGGTGAAGTTTGCCCAATATCCCCATATTTTTTGATCAGGACATTGTCCCCCCCCCCAAATCTCTTCTCCATCTCTCTGTCTCTCACTCTCTGCCCAGCGAGCAGACAGACACATGTATCCCATGCCAGGCCAGCTCTAGCCCTCTTTGACATGGGCTTGGCTAATATGCTCCAGCACAGCAAGACGGACTCCAAGGCTTACAGCTACAACACTGTAACAAAGTACTGCTATATACCTCAGGGGCGCACAGGGAAGAATGTGCAGAGCAAAGGGAAATCCAGTGGGGAAATGGTTCATATCACAAGACATTATTGATTTACCCCCAAAACAGCTCTGTTTTTCAGTGTTTCCTCTGCGGTCGGCTGGGGGTTTCCTAAGTCATGCCCTGGAAGTGAGTGCAGTAAGTTGTCTCATTTTTCAGGATAGTCCACTATTATTTCACAAATTGTTGAAACGGATATGGAAAGGATTCTTTGGGGGACTCGGATGTTGTAAGACAGGTAAGGGAGTGCATGTTTTTGAAAGGAGCCAAGGAGGAGAATCTTGTTGTTTTTGTAGTGTACCTCAATGTGTGTGTTTTCAGAAGTGCCACAGGGAAATCTGAGGGGGGGGGGGTTGATAGAAGAGGTTAATATAGCATTATTGGTCATCTCCTTCCCCCCTTATATACCCTTAAGGGTCCTCCCACCTCACCAGCTGAGCCATACAACTTTTGTTTCTTTCCTTATTCCTGGACACACACAAACACACAAACAACACCCTCCTCCCTCACACACACACACACACACACACACACCAGTAAACAGACATGGGGGCACACGTGTAGTTGTAGACTTGACAGTTGGTTACTGCAGGGCCCGGCAGGTGTGGTGTGTGTGTGTGGCCCCAGAGGCCCCTGACTCATGGGCAGAGAGGTGTGTTCTGGGTCCTGGGCTGACTAGCCTGGAGTTTACTTCACCTCCACTACACTGATTGATTGGAACCGGCCTGGACACACAGGCTCCCATCGCCTTTGGACATCAACCCAGTGTTTCCTACCGCCATCCCTCCAACATTATGTATTCATCTAGTTGTTTCCTCTCGCTCTGCCTCCCTCTGTCACGTTCTTCTTGTTTTTCTTGTTCTTTCAGACCGTCCCAACTCTCCAACTTAGAAAGTTGACTGCGTTCGTAGAGGTGATTCACGAAGAGCTTGGGTAGGAGGTTGAATTATTGTGGAGTATGAATTAAATAGTACGATAGGCCCTTTGCTCCACTAGTAGCTAAAAGGAACAAGTCACGTATAAGAGCCGGGTGTTCAGTGTACAGTATGTTCATTCTGGTAATTGGTAATGGAATGACACATTGATAGTGACATCAGACATAATGATATATTTTAGTCTGGGTCAGAATCTGTGTTAGAAAAATGCTCTGTACGAGATCAGATAAAAATATGCCTGTTTTCACTGATTAATTTATGAATACTAAGTGATTGATGTACAGATGAGAGGGTGACCGTGATGAGGTTCTTACCCTGACACACTCTCCATATACCTCTATTTATTTCCTTCTCTCTGTATCCATCCCTCTCTTTCTCTCTACTTCCCTCTCTCCTTATCTCTCCCTGCCTCTCCCCTTCTCTTTCTTTCTCTCTGTCTCCCTTTTTTTCTCTCTCTCTCTCTTTCTGTTTCCTTCTCTTTCTGTCTCCCCCTCTCTCTTTCTGTCTCCCCCTCTCTTTCTGTTTCCTTCTCTTTCTGTCTCCCCCCTCTCTCTTTCTGTTTCCTTCTCTTTCTGTCTCCCCCTCTCTCTTTCTGTTTCCTTCTCTTTCTGTCTCCCCCTCTCTTTCTGTTTCTTTTTCTGTTTCCTTCTCTTTCTGTCTCCCCCTCTCTCTTTCTGTTTCCTTCTCTTTCTGTCTCCCCCTCTCTCTTTCTGTTTCCTTCTCTTTCTGTTTCCTTCTCTTTCTGTCTCCCCCTCTCTCTTTCTGTCTGTTTCCCTCTCTTTCTGTCTCCCCCTCTCTCTTTCTGTCTCCCCCTCTCTTTCTGTCTCCCCCCTCTCTTTCTGTCTCCCCCTCTCTCTTTCTGTCTCTTTCCCCCTCTCTTTCTGTCTCTTTCCCCCTCTCTCTTTCTGTCTCTTTCCCCCTCTCTCTTTCTGTCTCTTTCCCCCTCTCTCTTTCTGTCTCCCCCTCTCTCTTTCTGTCTCTTTCCCCCTCTCTCTTTCTGTCTCCCCCCTCTCTCTTTCTGTCTCCCCCCTCTCTCTTTCTGTCTCTTTCCCCCTCTCTCTTTCTGTCTCCCCCCTCTCTCTTTCTGTCTCCCCCTCTCTCTTTCTGTCTCCCCCTCTCTTTCCCCCTCTCTCTTTCTGTCTCTTTCCCCCCCTCTCTCTTTCTGTCTCTTTCCCCCCCTCTCTCTTTCTGTCTCTTTTCCCCCTCTCTCTTTCTGTCTCTTTTCCCCCCTCTCTCTTTCTGTCTCTTTTCCCCCTCTCTCTTTCTGTCTCTTTTCCCCCCCTCTCTCTTTCTGTCTCTTTTCCCCCTCTCTCTTTCTGTCTCCCCCTCTCTCTTTTGTCTCCCCCTCTCTCTCTTTCTGTCTCCCCCTCTCTCTTTCTGTCTCTTTTCCCCCCTCTCTCTCTTTCTGTCTCTTTTCCCCCCTCTCTCTCTTTCTGTCTCTTTTCCCCCCTCTCTCTTTCTGTCTCTTTTCCCCCTCTCTCTCTTTCTGTCTCTTTTCCCCCTCTCTCTCTTTGTGTCTCTTTTCTCTCTCTTTCTCTCTCCCCCCTCTCTTTCTGTCTCCCCCCTCTCTTCTGTCTCCCCCTGTCTCTTTTCTCCCCCTCTCTCTTCTCTTTTCTCCCCCCTCTCTCTTTCTGTCTCCCCCTCTCTCTTTCTGTTCCCCCCTCTCTCTTTCTGTCTCCCCCTCTCTCTTTCTGTCTCCCCCTCTCTCTTTCTGTCTCCCCCCCTCTCTTTCTGTCTCCCCCTCTCTCTTTCTGTCTCCCCCTCTCTCTTTCTGTCTCCCCCTCTCTCTCTTTCTGTCTCCCCCTCTCTCTTTCTCTTTCCCCTCTCTCTCTTTCTGTCTTTTCCCCCTCTCTCTCTTTCTGTCTCCCCCTCTCTCTTTTCTGTCTCCCCCTCTCTCTTTCTGTCTCTCTTTCCCCCTCTCTCTCTGTGTCTCTCTTTTGTCTCCCCCTCTCTCTTTCTGTCTCCCCCCTCTCTCTTTCTCTCTCCCCCTCTCTCTTTCTGTCTCCCCCTCTCTCTTTCTGTCTCCCCCTCTCTCTTTCTGTCTCCCCTCTCTCTCTTTCTGTCTCCCCCCTCTCTCTTTCTGTCTCCCCCTCTCTCTTTCTGTCTCCCCCTCTCTCTTTCTGTCTCCCCCCCTCTCTCTCTCTGTCTCCCCCTCTCTCTTTCTGTCTCCCCCTCTCTCTTTCTGTCTCCCCCCTCTCTCTTTCTGTCTCCCCCCTCTCTCTCTCTGTCTCCCCCCTCTCTCTTTCTGTCTCCCCCTCTCTCTTTCTGTCTCCCCCTCTCTCTCTTTCTGTCTCCCCCCTCTCTCTTTCTGTCTCCCCCTCTCTCTTTCTGTCCCCCCTCTCTCTTTCTGTCTCCCCCTCTCTCTCTCTGTCTCTTTCCCCCCTCTCTCTTTCTGTCTCCCCCCTCTCTCTCTTCTGTCCCCCTCTCTTTCTGTCTCTTTTCCCCCTCTCTCTCTTCTGTCTCCCCCCCTCTCTCTGTCTTCTCTCTCTCTTTCCCCCCTCTCTCTCTTTCTGTCTCTTTTCCCCCTCTCTTTCTTCTCTCTCTTTTCCCCCTCTCTCTCTCTTTCCCCCCTCTCTCTTTCTGTCTCTTTTCCCCCTCTCTCTCTTTTTCCCCCCCCTCTCTCTCTTTTCCCCCTCTCTCTCTTTTCTGTCTCTTTTCCCCCCTCTCTCTTTCTTTTCCCCCTCTCTCTTTTCCCCCTGTCTCTTTTCCCCCTCTCTCTCTTTGTCTCTTTTCCCCCTCTCTCTCTTTGTCTCTTTTCCCCCTCTCTCTCTTTGTCTCTTTTCCCCCTCTCTCTCTTTGTCTCTTTTCCCCCTCTCTCTCTTTGTCCCCCTCTCTCTTTGTGTCCCCCTCTGTCTCTTTGTTTCCCCCTCTCTCTTTCTGTCTCTTTTCCCCCTCTCTCTCTGTCTCTTTTCCCCCCTCTCTCTTTGTGTCTCTTTTCCCTTTTCCCCCCTCTCTCTCTTTCTGTCTCTTTTCCCCCTCTCTCTCTCTTTCTGTCTCTTTTCCCCCTCTCTCTCTTTCTGGCCCCCTCTCTCTTTCTTTTCCCCCTCTCTCTCTTTGGTCTCTTTCCCCCTCTCTCTTTGTGTCTTTTCCCCCTCTCTCTCTTTCTGTCTCTTTTCCCCCTCTCTCTTTGTCTCTTTTCCCCCTCTCTCTCTTTCTGTCTCTTTTTCCCCCTTTCTCTTTGTCTCTTTTCCCCCTCTCTCTTTCTGTCTCTTTTCCCCCTCTCTCTCTTTCTGTCTTTTCCCCCTCTCTCTCTTTGTCTCTTTCTTTTCCCCCTCTCTCTCTTTGTGTCTCTTTTCCCCCCTCTCTCTCTTTCTGTCTCTTTCCCCCCTCTCTCTCTTTCTGTCTCTTTTCCCCCTCTCTCTCTTTTCTCTTTTCCCCCTCTCTTTCTTTCTTTTCCCCCTCTCTCTCTTTCTTTTCCCCCCCCTCTCTCTCTTTCCCCCTCTCTCTTTCTTTCTTTTCCCCCTCTCTCTCTTTTCCCCCTCTCTCTCTTTTCCCCCTCTCTCTCTTTCCCCCTCTCTCTTTTCCCCCTCTCTCTCTTTTCCCCCTCTCTCTTTTCTCTCTCTTTTCCCCCTCTCTCTCTTTCTCTCTTTTCCCCCTCTCTCTCTTTCTGTCTCTTTTCCCCCCTCTCTCTCTTTCTGTCTCCCCCCTCTCTCTTTCCCCCTGTCTCTTTTCCCCCTCTCTCTCTTTCTGTCTCTTTTCCCCCTCTCTCTCTCTCTCTCTTTTCCCCCTCTCTCTCTCTTCTTTCCCCCTCTCTCTTTCTGTCTTTTCCCCCTCTCTCTTTTCTCTCTCTTTTCTGTCCCCTCTCTCTCTTTCTTTCCCCCTCTCTCTTTTCTGTCCCCCCCTCTCTCTTTCTGTCCCCCTCTCTCTCTTTCTGTCCCCCTCTCTCTCTTCTTCCCCCTCTCTTTCTGTCCCCCCCTCTCTCTTTCTTCTGTCTCTTTCCCCCTCTCTCTCTTTCTGTCTCTTTTCCCCCCTCTCTCTTTCTGTCCCCCCCCCCTCTCTCTTTCTTTCTGTTCCCCTCTCTCTTTCTGTCCCCCTCTCTCTTTCTGTCCCCCTCTCTCTCTTTTCCCCCCTCTCTCTTTTTGTCCCCCTCTCTCTCTTTCTGTCTCCCCCCTCTCTCTCTTTCTCTCTTTTCCCCCTCTCTCTCTTTGTGTCTCTTTTCCCCCTCTCTCTCTCTTTCTGTCTCTTTTCCCCCTCTCTCTCTTTGTCTCTTTTCCCCCCTCTCTCTCTGTCTCTCTTTTTCCCCCTCTCTCTCTTTCTCTCTTTTTCCCCCTCTCTCTTTCTGTCTCTTTTTCCCCCTCTCTCTCTCTGTCTATTTTCCCCCCTCTCTCTCTGTCCCCCTCTTTTTCTCCCCTCTCTTCTATGTCTCTCTTTCCCCCCTCTCTCTCTCTCTGTCCCCCCCTCTCTCTCTGTCCCCCCCCCCTCTCTCTCTTTCCCCCCTCTCTCTCTCTTCCCCCCTCTCTCTCTTCCCCCTCTCTCTTTTCCCCCTCTCTCTCTTTCTGTCTCTTTTCCCCCTCTCTCTCTTTGTGTCTCTTTTCCCCCCTCTCTCTCTTTGTGTCTCTTTTCCCCCCTCTCTCTCTTTGTGTCTCTTTTCCCCCTCTCTCTCTTTGTGTCCCCCCTCTCTGTCTCTTTTCCCCCCTCTCTCTCTTTGTGTCTATATTTTTCCCCTCTCTCTCTTTGTGTCTCTTTTTTCCCCCCTCTCTCTCTATCTGTCTATTTTCCCCCTCTCTCTCTATCCCCCTCTCTTTTTCCCCCTCTCTCTTTGTGTCTCTTTTCCCCCCTCTCTTCCCCCTATCTGTCTCTTTTCCCCCCTCTCTCTCTTTGTTCTCTTTCCCCCTCTCTCTTTCTTTTCCCCCCTCTCTCTTTTCCCCCTCTCTCTTTCTGTCTCTTTTCCCCTCTCTCTCTTTTCCCCCTCTCTCTCTCTCTTTTCCCCCCTCTCTCTCTCTCTTTTCCCCCTCTCTCTCTCTCTTTTTTTCCCATATATATGTGGCACATATATATAACAACATATATATATAGCTTATATGGCATATATATATATCTCTCTTTCTGTCCCCCTCTCTCTTTCTGTCCCCCTCTCTCTCTTTCTGTCCCCCTCTCTCTCTTTCTGTCCCCCCTCTCTCTCTTTCTGTCCCCCCTCTCTCTCTTTCTGTCCCCCCTCTCTCTCTTTCTGTCCCCCCCTCTCTCTTTCTGTCCCCCCTCTCTCTCTTTTCCCCCTCTCTCTCTTTTCCCCCTCTCTCTCTTTTTCCCTTTCATCTCCCCCCTCTCTCTATATAACTCTCTCTTTCCTCTCTCTCTTTCTGTCCCCTCTCTCTCTCTCTTTTCCCCCCTCTCTCTTTTCCCCCTCTCTCTGTTCCCCCCTCTCTCTCTTTTCCCCCTCTCTCTCTTTTCCCCCTCTCTCTTTTCCCCCTCTCTCTCTTTCCCCCCCCCCCTCTCTCTCTTTCCCCCCTCCATCTCTCTTTTCCCCTCTCTCTCTCTCTGTTCCCCTCTCTCTCTCTCTAGTCCTCTCTCTCTCTTTTTTCCCCCTCTCTCTCTCTCTTTCTGTCCCCCTCTCTCTCTCTCTTTCTGTCCCCCTCTCTCTCTCTGTTTCTGTCCCCCCCTCTCTCTCTTTCCCCCCTCTCTCTCTTTCCCCCATCTCTCTCTCTCTGTCCCCTCTCTCTTTCCCCCTCTCTCTCTTTCCCCCTCTCTCTCTCTCTTTTTTTCCCCCCTCTCTCTCTCTCTTCCCCCTCTCTCTTCTGTCCCCCTCTCTCTTTTGTCCCCCTCTCTCTTTTCCCCCTCTCTCTCTTTTTTCTGTCTTTTCCCCCTCTCTCTCTGTCCCCCTCTCTCTCTTTCCCCCTCAGAGTTTCCCCCTCTCTCATCAAATGTTTCTATCCCCCTCTCTCTCTCTCTCTTTCCCCCCTCTCTCTCTCTTTCTGTCCCCCTCTTCTGTTCTTCACTGGTTCCCCCCTCTTCTCTGTCCCCCTCTCTCTTTCTGCTCTTTTCCCCCTCTCTCTTTCCCCTCTCTCTCTTTTCCCCCCCTCTCTCTTTCTTTCCCCTCTCTCTTTCTGGATCCCCCTCTCTCTCTTTCTGTCTTATGTCTCTCTCTTTCTTTCCCCCTCTCTCTCTTTCTTTCCCCCTCAGCTTTCTTTCCCCCTCTCTCTTTGTGGGCCCCCCCTCTCTCTCTTTCTGTCCCCCTCTCTCTCTTTCTGTCCCCCTCTCTCTCTTTCTTTCCCCCCCTCTCTCTTTCTTCCCCCCTCTCTCTCTTTCCCCCCTCTCTTCTTTCTGTCCCCCCTCTCTCTTTTTCCCCCTCTCTCTCTTTTCCCCCCTCTCTCTTTTGCCCCCT